>NC_132858.1:50509277-50786777 GCF_048164855.1 Canis lupus baileyi
AGCTGAGGCCAGCGAGCTCCACAGATAGTACGTACTGGGCCCGTCAGCCTAAAAGGAAAGATGCGGTGGCTGAGGGGAGTTCACGGATTCCTGCAGAGTAAACAAAGCCTGTTGATAGTGGATTGACTTATAAACAGATGAGGGGGGGTGTAGTTAACACTGGAAAATTGAGCCCCGTTCAACACTTTCATGGTGATTCAGGGCATTGAGCCATAGGAGGCGTGATGAAGCAATGCCAGGCCACGTGTGCCCAGTGACAGACCTGGCTCTGTGGTCATCGACCTCAAGAGGCTGGAATGAAAAAGGGTTGATCACAATATCCATTTTTAAAAAGGCCAGGCCTTTCCAGAGGACCCACACCCCTGACTCTTCCAGGCCAGAGTGCGGGAGGGGACAGGCAAGGGTCATGGGCCTGGTTGACGCCTCCCACCCGGGGCCGCTCGGGGAGCTTGTCAAAGTGACGCGGGCTGTCAGCTGCCAGCAGAGAGGGGACTGCCAGCCTCTGCAGGAGGAGAATCAGCTGTCTTTAATTGAGGGGTTGGCAGGAAGGAAAAGATCTTCATATGTGGTGTCAGAGGGTCAGGAGAAAGGTGAGGCAGGGACACACATACTTGTGCTAGGCCAGTCTTCTAAAAACCACGATGGCTGTCAAAAAAAAAAAAAAAAAGAAAGAAAAAGAAAAGAAAAATCCCTCCAAACAACAACCAAAAGCCCATAGCTTGTGTCCTGTAGTGGTCAGTTCCCTGTCACTGTAAGTGTCCAAATGGCCCCACGGGCCCCCCAGGCCCGGGGGGTGTGCTGTGAGGCTCGCGGCCCACTCCCACAGGGAGCATCTGTGGTGGGCGCCTCCCCATCCGTCCTAGTGAGTGCAGGACCTCAAGGATGCATGCAGGTTGCCACTGAGGTCCCCGACGTGGTGCTCTAAAGGGGTGGAGGCCGAGCTCCCCCTTCAAAGCTTCGTGCAGCCACAAGTGGGAGCAGGTCCTGCTGCAGCAGCTGCGGCGGCTCTAAGACAGCTCTGCCAACAGCCACGGGAGGGAGAGCATTTCCTGCAGACATGTGTCTCTTGAGGGCCCTCCCGCCCACCTCAGACTTCACCCAACCCCGGAGGATCCGAGGAGGATGATGTTTTCAAGATGCAATTAATACAACTGTTTACACAGAACATCTGCTGGGTCACAGAGGATGGTTGTGTGCACGACACAGCTGCGACTGGCGCAATTGCATGGCCGTGAGCTCATGATGGACCCAAGGGAGCTACTGTCTTTGTCAAGCACTTGACATAATTAAGATCAGAAAAAAACCAGGTCAGGTGGCCCAGCACGGCTGCTTCGGCGGAAAGCTTTGTGATCTTCTAGTGCTTTCTTTTCTCCGCGAGCATGGTCAGGTGTCCAAGGGAGGCTGGCCCCACTGAAGAGGCAGGCCATTCCTGAGGCACTCATGGGGAAGAGCCTGCCATTCGGACTGGCCACTGAGCCCATGATGAAAACTGACCTCCTTCTGACAAACCAGAAAGCCTGCTGGATTGCATGGAGTGCTCCTAGGCCCCATGTCTTAAAAATAAATAAATAAATAAATAAATAAATAAATAAATAAATAAATAAATAAAAGATAGAAACTATAGAAAGGCAGCCGCCTTGTAATAATATCTGTAAACACCAGGGCATTCAATACATCGGTTCTCTGAGACTTTCAACAACCGATTAGCCGATCTGCTTCTATCAAAAATGTTCCACTTACAATATGATATGAAGTTGGGAATGAAGGTCCTTTGGCTTTTCTCTTTCTTTTTTTTTTTTTTTTAATTTCACATCTGTTCACAGAAGTTGGCAGGAGGCACTGGGAACAATTGTGAAACCCATTTGCTCTTTCTCATGGATCAGACTGAGGAGGATGCCCCACCCACCTCAGCCTGGTGAGGGGACACAGCTGGGGACAGCCGGGCAGCCCTCGGGAAGGTGGCTTTGGCAGCGCTAAGTCCTGCAGCGTCCGACTGTAGCTCTCAAGGTACAGAGAGAGAGCGACGGGCTCTTTTCCTGGCTGAAGAAGAATCCCTCCCATGCCTCTGGGACCAAGCATCCTGCTCAGCTGTTTCAAGAAATTATTTCACCTTTTCATAGAAAGGAATGTTGGCCTCCCTCTCCTGGCTTGAACCACCACGCTGACTTCCAACGCTGACGACCAAAAGGTGGCTTTTAATTCTTAAAAGAATGTAGCACTTACAAAAATCACCTATTCCACGGTCCCCCCAAAACTACAAGGAGTCACATGGGGCCTCCCTCCCCCAGAAGAGGCACCTGAACTATCATTGGAAATGTCTCTGTGACTGAATGAGACGTGGGGGAGATGACCATGTTCACAGGCTTCTGGGCATGGGATCACGACTCGACGGATTCCAGAGGACCGATCAAGGGACAACATGGAAAAAAACCAAGCAGCACAACTATGTGGGCAAAGAACAGGTAAGAAAGAAAACGTAGGGATATTTCAGAAATGGATTTTCCTTTCCTCTTTAAGGCCACGAGAAGAATGAAGAGGAGGGGAAGCGCATTTATTGAGAGCCTGCTGAAGTTCTGAACGTGCGGAGGCACCTGCGAGGTTGTCCTGAGCTCCGCCTGGAGGGAGCGAGGCACTTGCTGTGCCCAGTGCTGCCTGGAAATAGGAAGACTTTGGGAGTCGGGAGGTGAATTGCTTAAAAAATCGATGCGCAGAAAACACCTGAACACCTTTCAGGGTGTATTCATATATCATTTTGTCGAATCTTTTCTTTTTCTAAATTTTTTTCCCTAAGTTTTCATTTAAATTCCAGTAGAGTTAGCGCACAGTGTCATAGGGGTTTCAGGTGTATGATATAGTGATTCAACACTTACATACATCCCCCTGTGCTCACCATGACAAGTGCCCTCCTTAATCCCCGTCACCTATTTAACCCATCCCCACCACCAACCTCCCTCTGGTGACCATCAGTGTGTTCTCTAAGTTAACAGTCTGTTTCTGGCTTTGTCTCTTTTTTTGTTTGTTTGTTTTGTTTCTTAAATTCTTAAATGAGTGAAAAACATGGCATTTGTCTTTCTCTGAATTATTTTGCTCTGCATTATGTTCTCTAGCTCCATCCATGTTATTGCAAATGGCCAAGATTTCACTTTTTTATGGTTGAGTAATATTCCATTACACACACACACACACACACACACACACACACACACACACCACACACCATGTCTTCCTTGTCCACTTATCGATCAGTGGGCTCCCGGGCGCTTCCACACCTTGGCTATCATAAGTAATGCTTCTATAAACTTAATGGTGCACGTATTCCTTTGAATTAGTGTTTTTTATATTCTTTGGGTAAATACCCAGTAGTGTCATGGCTGCATCATAAGGCAGTTCTAACTTTTTGAGGAGTCTCCTTACTGGTTTCCACAGTGGCTGCACCAGCCAGGTGGATTCCTACCAACAGTGGGGGTGCACAAGTATTCCTTTTTTCCCCGGGTTGTTAATTTTAGCCATTCTGACTGGTGTGAAGTGATAGCTCCTTGTAGTTTTGATTTGCATTTCCCTGATGATGAGTGATGTTGAGCATCTTTTCATGTGGCTGTTGGCCATCTGGATGTCCTCTTTGGAGAAATGTCTGTTCCTTTTTTAATTGGATTATTTATTTTTAGGATGGTGAGCTTTATAAGTTCTTTATATGTTTTGGATTCTAACTCTTCATCGGATATGTCATTTGCAAATATCTTCTCTGATTGCGTATGTTGCCGTTTGGTTCTGTTGATCGGTTCCTTTGCTGTGGAGAGTCCTTTTATTTTGATGTAGTCCCTATAGTTTATTTTTTGCTTTTGTTTCCCTTGTCTCAAGAGACAAGAAGCTGGTAGGGCTAATATCAAAGAAGTTACTGTCTATGTTTTCCTCTAGGATTTTTATGGTTTCGGGTCTCACATTTAAGTCTTTCATCCATTTGAATTTATTTCTGTGTGTGCTGTAACAAAGTGGTCCAGTTTCCCCAACACCATTTGTTGACGAGACTGTCTTTTTTTTCTTCCCCCATTGGATATTCTTTCCTGCTTTGGTGAACATTAACTATTTCTGGCTTTTCTATTCTGTTCTATTGATCTATGTGCTATTTTTGCGTCAGTACCACACGGTTTTGATGACCACCGCTTTGCAATATAACTTGAAGTCCAGAATTGTGAGGCCTCCAGCTTTGCTTTCCTTTTTCAAGATTGCTTTGGCTACTCAGGGTCTTTTGTGATTCCACACAAATTTTAGGATTGTTTGTTCTAGTTTTGTGAAAAATGTTGGTATTTTGACAGAAATTGCACTAAATGTGTAGACTGCTTGAGTAGTATTGGCATTTTAATGATATCTGCTCTTCCAGTTCATGAGCGTGGAATGTCTTTCCATTCCTTTGTGTCATCTTTGATTTCTTTCATCACTGTTTTCAGAGTACAGTTCTTTCACCTCTTTTTTGGTTGTTTTTTTCCTAGGTATCTTGTTATTTTGGGTGCAACTGTAAATGGGACTGTTTTCCTAATTTCTCTTTCTGCTGCTTATCAGTATATAGAAAAGCAACAGATTTCTATATGTTCATTTTGTAACCTGCAACTTTAATCAATTACTGTCTCAGTTCTGGTAGTTTTTTGGTGGAGTCTCTCAGGGTTTCTGCATATGGTATCATGTCATCTGCAAACAGTAAAAGTTCTACTTCTTCCTTGCCAATTTGGACGCCTTTTATTTCTTTTATGTCGTTTGATTGCTATCACCAGAACTTCCAGTACTATGTTGAATAAAAGTGTTGAGAGTGAATATCCTTGTCTTGTTCCTGACCTTAAGGAAAAAGATCTGTTTTTCCCCATTAAGAATGATGCGTGCTGTGGGTTTTCCATAGATGGCCTTTAGTATGTTGAAGTATATTCCTTCTAAGCCTACTTTGTTGAGGGCTTTTATCATGAATGGATGTTGTACTTTGTCAAATGCTTTTTCTGTGCCTTGCTGAACCTTTCAACAAGTGAGAAAACAAGATTCACATCACAAAGGATGACAGCTTGGAGGACCAGTTTTGCCTTTTCTTTCTTTCTGAGTGTAAGATATTTTAATGATCTTATTTTTAGATTGATGGAGGAGCATGTTCTTTGAAGCCAACTGGGATTACAGATAAGCAAACAGGAAAACAAAGACAAAATAATCAACAAGATTCATACGGTACTTGAATTTTCAGAACGTGTTTTCTATGTGTACGTGGCAGAGAGGTGAATTTATTTACCAAAAAACGGGATTTTACTATGTATACTCGTTGACACTTGCCTTTTCTCATTTACTATATTACAAAAGCTTTCATTTTACTATTTATCTACACGATATTTTTTACTGGCTGAGAGTATTGCATCATCTACAGTTACATACTTAGCTATTATGTCCTTAACCCATCCCTCCCTGGTTACTGGAAGGATGTGCATGTTTTTAGGCCTTTAAATTTGCATTGTCAAGCCAGGGCACTCACAGGAGGTGAGAAGGCGTGCTCCTCTCTTCAATCAACAAACAAAGAGTTCGGGGAGATAAAGAGTACAGAAGGGTATGGGGCAAAAAGTATATAATTTTCAGAGATACTTAGGTGTACTCGAATACGTATTTTTTTCACAAATAGAAGTGTCCTGTGGAGATGTGTCCTTGGGCAAAGTACAGAATCCATCTTGGACATGGCTCACTGGGGCCACTGCCATCAACCTCCACCTGCTAACTGCTATGCGGTGCCCCCGAGGGACGGCGAAGGCGGTCACATGGCTTGTGGGTCCTGAGGCTAACACATACAAAATCAGGTACAAAGCGAGAGTGAATCCTGGAAATCACAAAAATTTGACAAAATGTTTTCCTTATGGAAATTTCACAAAATATAAGACTCTTGCCAGCGCACTGCTTGGACCACCCAGGGCCTCGGAAGGTGGCTTCTGTTTCATGAATTTTACAGTAAATCTCCTCTGGGTGAATGTGGGGTGACCCACTTCTCTATTTGCTCTGATGGATATTTAGGTTAGTCGTTTTTGTTGTTTTCGGAAAACAATACTGGGTAAGTGTTTGAGGGGGTGGCTTCGTCGGCTGAAGCCATCCCCACAAGTAGTGGTGTGGTCTCCTCTTCCCGTGTGGATCCGAGAACAGGCAAGGAGCAAGGAGGCTGGAGCTCTGCATCCTGGGTGGGAAGACCCTGGGAAAGTGGCCATGCAAGTGGCTTCAGATTCCCTGGAGGGCTGGTGAAAAATCCTGATTCTTGGGCTTCATTCCGAGACTCTGATTATGCCCATGAGAGTGGGGCACAGAAATCTGCATTTGGAAAAACATCCCCAGAACTTTCTTCGTGTGCTCAAGTTCCAGTAATTCAGGCTGCAGAGAGCACAGGCTGCAGGGCCTTGGGTAAGTCACAAGCTCCCTTATCGGTCTAGAGAAGCTAATAGCAGGTGAGGAGCTGGGATAACGAATTTCCATTATAGTCATTCCATCCCGTGAGACCCATCGCAGGAGCCTCGTCCATGGCAGCCTTTATTAATATCTGATGTAGGCAGTACCTTCAGTAACTTCGGGAAGGGAGCAATCAGGGAACGCTGCCGCCCCAGTGTCCTGCCCCGCCACGCTGGAGCTGACGGACCATTATGTGGTGCAGGCTCCATTGCCAGTGTGAGGGGGAGGACACATTCTTTTTTTTCCAAGGGAACCCCTACATTTCTACTTTACGAATGTCAAAGTGAAAGTTTAATCAGGAGCCGCTTGTCCTGAACACCCATCAGAGCAGAGACTGATGTCAGGGTGGAGAAAACCAGTTTGGTGTCCCGGCCCCTGAGATCATGATGCTTCGTCGTCTCATAAAATAGCCACACACAAGATTTGTTGTTTTTAAGTAACAGGTGATCTCTGCCATCTAATTCCATTGCTTGACACAATTTTTATGCAGGAGCAGAAAATTTTAGTAAGCATGAATTGCAAAGATACCTTATGTCCACGACGTGTGTTCAGACTTTAGTCAACTGGTGCTTCAGAGTGAACTCTGAAACAAATTTCAGTCCTCGTGGGTATGTTTTATAGGATTCGCAAGTGTTACCAAGTACTTTGGTCAACAAAAATGGAAAAATCATCTCAACTAAAAGTTTAAAGTCTGCATTCTGTCAAGAATTTGCAAAGTGAGTTTTGTGCAAAGTAGCAGAAAGACAAAGGGCTTCTAATTGCAGGAGGAATGATGGTAATTATCAAGATGCTCGGAAGGCTGGACCCCAAAGAACTGAACACGTCTCGTCAGCTTGTCCACATCTGTCTTAGCCTAACGCCACATGGCAGTCCTGAGCCAGGGAAGCTATGAGCACGGTTAACAGAGCCAATACAAGCGTGCATCTGCAGAAAAGGAAACAGTGTCCTGAGGATACTGAGAGACCCTCCTGACCTTCCGAAGAAGCTGATTTCCAAACCATTGTGACACGCAAGCTACACGCGTATAGGCTTTGGTCCTCCCCCAAACCAAGACAGAGGGTTGCCCTGGAAGACATCTGAAGAGATGACGAAGACAGAATGAAGTCTTGATCCTGGAATTTAACCAGGAGGGCAAAGGGGACACATCCTTTAGACAAAGGGACAAGAGCTTCACTGGGAAAAAGAATGAAGTAGGTTTTTGTGCAATCTTAGCAGTTCTTTTTTTTTTTTTTTTAATGATAGTATGAAGTTTGGGTTTGTAACATTCAGCTTTAAGATTTCCCAGGCCAAACAGCTCCAATGTCCTGGGCGTAGGCAAGGAAGGTGATTTGGAGTTTTGAAGATCTTTGGGGTCCTGAATAAGTCATCCTCCTGAGGATGCGGAGGTGAGCACCTGTCTGGACAGGGCACGTGGCTACAAAATACCATCCGTGCCTCTGGGAGTCTTGTGTGCAGAAGCACAGAGCAGAAGGGCCAGACGAGAGAAACCTGGAGAGGCCCGGCCGCCGAGCTGAAGAGGACTCCTCTGTCGCAGAAAAGGTTAAGGACCCAGCCGACAGCATCTATTAGTATTTAAATTTCACATATGAGGAAAGTGAAACCCAAAAGGGGACGTTCAGATCAACAGCAAACACGGGAGCTGAGAAGAGGGCTTGGCTTGGTCCCAAGAGGTGTCCTGACTCCACTAACGACTGGATGTGCCCTGATAGGACTGTGCCAACGGGGTGAAATGAGAAGGGGGGCAGAGTGTGCTTCGGGTCTTCACACCCCTGTGTGCCCAACGACCTGTACACACTCTACACACACCTGACAGCTACTGGGGAAATAAACAAGTGGATGAGCGAACCAGTCCTTGAGTAACTGGCCACCACCGACGATAACTCGCGAGAGGCCAACACATCTTTTTGGTCCAATGTGGTCCAAAGAAACAGAGCTCGCACAATAATCAGACAATTGGCATCAGTAAGAAGAAACTAATGTACAGATTCACCCTCTCATACGTGGCGGGGAGACAAATCCCCCTTCGCTTTTCTAGAAAGTTGTCCTAAGTTGAATTCCGGCTGGCAGAGCCAGCACTGCTATGAACTAGAATCAAGGGGTGCCAAACCTAGAAGCCACAAGGTGGGGAGCTTCCATTTACAAACGAGAAAATTAAAGGGGGGAAAAAAGACCTGTTGACTGTTTAAGGGGGTCAGATCTTCAGTAAGTCACACTAAGGCACTGGAGGGCTTCTAAAAAGTATTATTTGTGGAGTTTGAATTAATCACCCCGGGGTAGGCACTGGTGGCTTGGTCCTAAGAGCTGACGCCGTATGCTACCATCTGCCGGATTTATTATATTTTTTAAGGTTTTATTTATTCATGAGACACACAGAGAGGGAGAGAGGCAGAGACACAGGCAGAGGGAGAAGGGAGCCCGCCGCGGGACTCGATCCCAGGACCCCGGGGTCACGGCCGAGCCCCCGCGGCCCTATCCTCAGTCCTTTGGGGGCAAGCTGCACCGTCATAATCGTTTCTTGCTACCAGATCAGGGAAGACTCAGTCTGAAACAACAACAGCAACAACAACAAAAACCACTGAAAAACATTTGAGTACGTGCATCAGTGTGAGCGGGAGAAAGTATCACAGAGAAGAGGCTTCGGCGGGTCCTGGGATTCACTTTTGTACTTTCCTCGCCTCACACCGAGAGTCCACGTTTCCTTCCGTAAAAGAGTGGAGAGAAATGAGTTTCACTTACTAGCCCGTGACTAGTAACTATGACACCACCTTCGTGTGTTTCTGTGGGTCTCCCTGTGTGTACGGTGTACGTGGGTACCCGTGTACGTGTGTGAGTGTGCTTACGTCTGCGTGTGCACATGTTCGTGCGAGTCTGAGTGTCTGTGTGTCTGGGCATGTGTGTCTGTGTGTCTCTGTATGTGATCCTTTGATAGCAGGTGTTCAATCTCTCGTTGCACAAGTCCGGAAACTGAGGCGCTGGGCCTAAGCTGGCCTGACGTCCCACGGCTGCCCAGGGCGGGGCCACAGGCCTGTGAAGCAGGGCTGTCTCTGCCAGGCGAGGCGACCAGCACCTACCACAGCACCACGAAAACGGCTCAGTGAAGTGACTCCTCCGTGGCACGCCTGCTTGCAACCCAGAGGACACTGATGATGATGGTGATGGGGATGGGGATGGGGATGATGATAATGATGGTGATGATGATGTGGTGATGATGATGATGATGATGATGATGGTGGTGATGATGTGATGATGGTGGTGGTGGTGGTGGCCACTAACCCCATCAGGGGGTGTCCTGGGGCTGCTCTCCTCATTCAATCCTCCAACTATCTCCTGATTTCCCTACTTCAGGGAAAAGGAAATGGAGTTCTAGAAAGGTTAAGTGATTTGACCTTTTGAATTCTGCATGGTGGAGGGAAAACTGAACAAACAGCCACCGAAAAAGATAAGACGTCCTTGGAAGGGTGGATCCTGGGTTTATGGGGCCCAAAGCTGGAGTGTGTCAGTCGGGTGGGGACGTAAGTGAGCAGAGCTGAATTATGAAGAAGTGGGGGCAGGACCGTGGGGTACGGCCCCCTCAGGAGAGGCCGCCAGCCTGAGCCTCAGGAGCCTCTGAGGGCTTTCAGAGACAAGTCATGCTTTTCTCTTTTATGAGAAATAAACGCCTGCGATAAGAGAGCCAAGAGATAAGACTGGCGCTGGGACGCACCCTGGGCTGAGCAGGTGGGGAAGGACGCCCGGGCCTCCGCCCTGCGTCTCCAGGAGCTCGAGGCCAACCCTGGACAGCTCGGCTTCATTCCACCTGAAGCTCCCTGCCCCTGAGGAGGCGGGACAAGGTGTGGAGGATGCATCGACGGGGACCCCGGGGACCCCGAGGGCTCTGGGACTCCCTCCTAGTGTCAGTGGAGACAACTAGAGTGTCAGAGATCTCAGGCAGAGAGGAGAAGGCAGGTCCCAGAAGCTGGGACCGGGGAGCAGAGCGCAAGATGGGCCAGCTCGGGGAACTCCTCAATGACACCCTTTTCTCAAAGTTGGGGCTGGCTCCGCAAGTGCCACCAGGGACCGAAAAATAAAACATTCAGTTCAATAAATAAATAAATAAAATCAAAACTTTCAGTTCTCACAAGGTGACGTCTAAGAAGGCTCTTCCACAGGGCGGAGGAAATCAAAAGTAAAAGAGAATACAGAACTTTCGTTTTAAAATACAATTTTCTCTTTTCAGCCAAATCGTCCAGAAATGCCTCCCTAATCACTATTGAGAATGGCTAAGGCTCCAGGGCCAAGCTGCATTCACCCCTGATTTCCCTGTTTGACTGGAAATAATTCTGTTTCCAAGGCCACAGATGCATTCCCTCCACACTTCCCAAGTGTATGCACCCGTGAGTGGCAGGGAGCACCCAAGGGGACGGAGATGGTCTCAGGAGACCACGCCATCAACGCCACGAGCCTGGGCGCCACGACAGGGAGGGTAAGAAGACCAAGTCCGTGTCCTCAAGGACATGGCCATCTTTTCGTTCACGCTTGCCAAGGCATCTCAGCTGGAAAGGGGCAATCCAAATTACTGGAGTCTTCACTTGAGGAAGGAGCCTAGACCAATGGCTCGCGAGGAGGCCCCCGCCCCATGTCTTCCAAAGTCTACAAAGCAGCATCCCAAGTCTGGACATCCCCATAACGCTGTTTCTTTTGCTTTTAGAGTCAATGGGAGCACCCGGGCGGCTCAACGGTTGAGCACCTGCTTTCAACTCAGGGCGTGATCCCAGGGTCCCGGGATCGAGTCCCACATCGGGCTCCCCACAGGGGAGCCTGCTTCTCCCTCTGCCTGTGTCTCTGCCTCTCTCTCTGTCTCTCATGAATAAATAAATAAAATCTTTGGAAAAAAAATAAAGTTAGAGTCAATGAATTTGCATTACCACTAGTCTTGGTTTTGAATGGTCTGAAATGCTTCCGTCAAAGTCTTCTGGGCCTTTCTAATATCCCAAGGTATCTCCCTCACCTACCAAAGAGCAGGGTCTGTCTAGGGCCTGTAGGATAAACACGCACGGAAACGTAATGCCAGAGCAGCTACGACGGCCGAAACACACCCACGGCACTGTGCATTCACCTCGTCACCCGCTGCTTCCACACCAGGTCTGAGGTGACGGCACGGACACGCGGCCTTGGGGACGTAGCCGTGTGAAAGACCAGGTTCGAAGGGAACTGCTGGAGTGGCCTGTGCTGCATTCCTTTCCCTATGTCCCATGGACTCTCAGTAGAAAGCTAAGCCCTCCATACCGGCCTCCTGCTTAAGGCTTCTCCAGGCCCTGGTCTCTGGCTGCTCAAAACCCGGGTGCCTGGAAACGTCCTCATGACCAGCCCTCCTGAGGCGACCCCCTCACAAGAGCAGAGGGCCCACCGTAGGGCTCAGGGAGGGCCCCCCGAACCTCCAGGCAGCTGCCTCCCCGACAGGCCACGAGCTCGCTCTCCTGAGACCTAGGAGCTGGACGCTGCTCAGGCCAGTTCATCTTCTCCTCGCCAGTCCACGGAAACTCGCTTTAAAGATGCATTTCCACATGAATAAATGTTCGCCAGGTGTCAGTCACTCCATCCCACGGCCCTTCTTGAAAACAAACTTTCCCTTGGTGATGGGGAGAAGGTACCTGCCGCGGGCCTGTGCGCAGCGCCCTAGAATCTCCTTTCCGCGCGGCCGTGCAAGCCTCACGCTGGCTGGGTCACTAGCTCCGGGTGGGCGCACTTCCTGCCCCACGTACGCTTCGCCACCATCGGCAGTGTGAGTGGGGTTTTGTGGAGCCCCCTGCTCCGTGTACATCGGCAGCTGCACATTCTCGTGCCTCAGCCACTCCCTGGGGTGCCAGGAACACTCAGCAGCACCCGGGAAACCCAAGGCGGCCGCCACGGGCGCCCTGAACCCAGATGTGAGACCCTTAGCCACACCGCCTGGGCAAAACCCAGAGCAGCGGGTGCTCACACAACAGACACGAGTGTCTTCATGGCCCTAAGCTGAGAAAATTCTCATAGGTTAAAACAAAACAAGCAAAAAGCGAACAAACAAAACCCCTAAGCACGCAAAACCCCAGGCTCCAGCAGAAAGTCTCCATCAAAATTGGAATGGGTATAAATGCAGTTTGCAGACCACTTCTTGGGGCGCCTGGGGGGCTCAGGGGCTGAGCCTCTGCCTTTGGCCAAGGCCGTGACCCCGGGGTCCCAGGATCAAGTCTTGCATCAGGCTCCCTGCATGGAGCCTGCTTCTCCCTCAGCCTGTGTCTCTGCCTCTCTCTGTGTGTCTCTCATGAATAAATAAAATCTTAAAAAAGAACCCCAAAACACTACTCCTTCGCTACTGATTGTGCACAGATGAGTAGAAATCACTGTTTCCAGAATAGAAACTTGTGCAATGCCATAAAAGGACAGGACAAGACAGTGAGAGGCACCTCACAATCAGGTGAGAAGTGCTCTTCTTTTGCTTATCAACTAGGACCCAAACCTGGAAAAAAGAAGTGGGAAGAGTATGTGGATCCCGCCACCTATGTGATTTGTTACTAACTGCACGTTAGCAAATTTTGGTTTACAAATGGCCCAGGCTGGTGATTCCAAACCCAAGGGGAGTAAATAGGACAAAAACAACCACCAACGCAAAAGCAATTCCATTTACAGAGCAGAGAAATCGGATTTCTCTAATTGCCAACATGAAACCTAGACCTAGAAGAGAAGGCGGCAAACTCCGTTGTACCGGAGCAACGGCTGACACAGGGACATCGCAGACCTGATTCCCACGTGAGTAGCTCACGGACACGTGTGTTGGAAGGGACCCATTAGACCCTCTACTTCGTCTTCTCTCCCTAGAGGTCAGCTGAGGAAATTAGGACACAGGCTACATGATTTTTTTTTTTTTTAGTTTGGATTCTTTTGATTAAAACTAAAAGGCCCCCGTGAAAACGCTGGGCAAGGGAGAAGGGTAGGCCACATACAGGTAACCGACTGGGAGTCAACTCTGTCCACATGGGTTTCCATATAGGTTTCGGGGCTGGAACTCAACACTCTGGTTATCATATAACTGCTAGTAAAAGAAGCCTCCAAACCCCTAGTGTCTAATCCAGGCTCCAAACGAACAGATCTCTAGCAACATCTTTGGAATCACAAGCACTACCTGCAAATCGCCACGGCTGCACAACCCCCACCCCCTCGCTGGCCCTGCCCAGTGGCTGACGCCAGGCCAGGCAGCTGTAATTAGCCCTACACAGAAATGACATTCATGTGCTCGTCACTGTGCCAGGTGACACCTGATAGCACAGCATGTTTTGAGCCGGTGAAAAAGGTATAAAAGCTTGACTCCCTAAAGATGCTTCAAGTGATATAAAATTCAAACACTTTCTTCAAAACCAATTCTTCTATAATACATGCAGAAAAGGCCGTTCTGGGGACTGGGGACGGAAAACCAGGATCGTCTGATTTGCTGAATTTGTCGGTGGTGGTGGTGGTGGAGGTGGAGGTGGGCGGATAAAACGTAAGAGTGGTAGGCTGTAGAGGCTGAGGACGGATTTGCAGGTGCTCTGCACTGTGGAATATCAAAGAGATGAGAGCACACTTCCCGCTGGATGTGGCACAGGTCACCGCAGGGCTCTAAACGAGGCTGGAGCTAATCCTACTGATGCAGATCTCACTGCAGTAATTAAGGTGCACACTCGGCCTGATGGGGAGCCACCTAATCTCACCCTCTGGGGCATTTTCTGTCCTCAAACAAATCTGCAGGGCTCAGCATCTAATTGAACTGTCCGGCCAAACGCAAAGGGATGCAAGGGCCAGTTTTCAAACCCTCAGCCACAATATCGTGTCACGGGCCATTCTGTCCTCAGCACATCAGTTATCGGGCACGAGGAGGGGACTTAGTTTTGAGGAAGGCTTCGTTCCGGTGCGCATTGTTTTGCCACACTTCTGCTGCTTAGGCTTGGATCTCGCCACCAGCAAGCAGCTCTTCGGAAGGATGATAAGTTCAAGTACTACCCAGGGACCCTCGCTCGCCACTTGGCAGGGCAGATCTTGGAACGCAGCACCACTGGCTTTTTCGACGGACAGCTCTGGCGTTTCTTGAATCTTTCCCCTCACTGGCTCTCTGGCAGGTGACAGAGGGGTGTGTGTGTTAGAGAGAGGCTGGAGGGGATGACAGCTGGCTGGCCCTGTGCTCTCGCCAGGTGAGTCATCGTGTCTTTTTCCCGACCTGGTACTACTTTTTCAACCCACATACCTCTCTGCATTAGGAACCTCCATCACCAGAATCTTTCAAGACGGCAGCTTTCATCACGTTTTACCCTATAGTTATAGGTAAGAGACTCATTTACGATTTTCTATTATCGTAGCTCTTTTCTAGATATTGCTGATCCCTTGAAATCGAGGGACCCATTTTTGCAAAGTTCAGAGCACCCTCCTTTAAAGCATCATACTGTGGAAAGAACACTAATCTTTAAATTTGACTTTGGTAGGGATCCCCGAGTGGCTCAGCGGGTTTAGCGCCTGCCTTCAGCCCGGGGCATGATCCTGGAGTCCCGGGATCGAGTCCTGAATTGGGCTCCCTGCATGGAGCCTGCTTCTCCCTCTGCCTGTGTCTCTGCCTCTCTCACTCTCTCTCTGTGTCTCTCATGAATAAATAAATAAAATCTTTAAAAATAAAAAAAATAAATTCGACTTTGGGGTTAAAATATTGGCTCCATCACTTAGCAACCTGGTGATCTCGGGCGATAGGGATGGTGCCTCTCTAGCCGTGTTGCTGAGAAGGTCAAATGAGATCATGGACAAAGGAGAAGTGTCAAGCACCTGACACCTGCACAAATATCACATATCCGATAAAACAAAATCCACATGACAAAAAAGCCCATTTATAAAAGCATAGTTTGTCTCTTATAAAATACACGACTATAAGTTAGGTCCTTGCAAAGAAGAAGGCACTTTGGGTTCTTCAGAGTTAAAATGAGAAATCTTCTACAAAGAAGAGCCATTGCTTCCTGTAGATAACATTTTACCTTTTACTGGCCTCATTCATGAAAAGACCTCAGGTGATCATCAGGTGCCTTTAAGGCCAAGACGACGGTCTTTAAAAGAAAGGTAGAAAAAACAAACACATATGGTATTTTAAAAATCTGAATAGTAACATATTACACCCTCAACACACATGACTTGGTATCTCCGGCCATATGTCTGAGTTCAGGTTTGACTTAATTATAGGGCTTAACGTGTACACTTTTAAAAAATTTGGTGAATCTTTCAACTTGCAAGATTGGTGGTTTTAGTAAATCGTATGTTTTCCACTCTTTTAAATGTCTCTAGGTTATGTTTTTTCTTCTAGAGAAATTAGTCGCTGTATCTGAATCCTAAATTGTATGGCCATTTCCTGGGAAGCTGGAACAGCGCAATGAAGAAAGCATTCCTCATGGGGCAGCAGACGGAGCACGGAGCACGGGCTGGGGACTGGGCCTCCCGCTGCGCATCCTCAGCCTGTCACCTCACCCCTTTGTACTGCCAGTTTTTCTGTCAGCAAACAAGGGCGTGCACCTGATGATCACCTGAGGTCTTTTCTTAAGAAACAGACATTACCGTCAAACTAAAAATACGTAACCCTGGATGCAATATGAAGGAGAGAGCATGACCTAGGAAGAAGTCAGCCTAAAAGGCTGAGTTTCTCTCTTCAATGCCTTGAGCAGCTTGCACTGACAGGAAGTGGAGAAGACAGCCGAGCAAGTTGGAGGAGGGCACGAGAGGCAAGAGCAGTGGGTGGGGTTTTTCCCAGCACAGATGCAAAGAACACCGGTTCCCACAGTCACCCACACACCGAGGAAAGGGGCTGATCCAGCTCGAGGATTAGACATGATAATGGACGGTGGGTGTAGGTCCAGTTCTGGGATCGTGCTTCCAACAATCTCCCAGTACAAAGACATTTTGGAGATGACCAAAGAAGTGCCAATGAGGTCGCTGGATGACCTAAAAGACTGGTGGGTAAGTTTTTAGGTACGATGATGATCTTTGATTACCCAAGAAAAATCCGAGTTTTCAGAGATCCAGAGTGAAGTACAGAGTGGTGAAATGACATGATTTCCTCGCTGTGACATAACCAGCTTTAAAATATTTCAGAAATGGAAGGGCAGATGATGCAAGAAAATACAAGCTTGATGATCTGGGCCTTGGATGTGTATTATGACTTATGTGTGTAAGTGGAAAAAAAAGGTTATTGAAAAATCCATTCGGGGATGCCTGGGTGGCTCAGTGTTTAAGCATCTGCCTTGGGCTCAGGGCGTGACCCTGGGGTCCCAGGATCTAGTCCCACATCAGGCTCCCTGCAGGGAGCCTGCTTCTCCCTCTGCCTGTGTCTCTGCCTCTTTCTCTCTCTGAGTATCTCATGAATAAATAAATAAAATCTTTTCTAAAATAAAGAAAGAAAGAAAAATCCATTCGTGGCACCTCCCCTTCCAGATCTCTTCTGGAAAACCACTTCCTTTGTGGGTAAGAGAGGTTTGTATAAACACATTCACTGCAGGACCAGCGTACCAGCGGACAAACCCAAAGCAATCGAAGTGTCCACCGGCAGCGGCAGGCCCCACAGACGAGGCTGTGCTATACCTGCCGCAATCTGGAAAGCTCTCAAGCAAAGTGGAATGAAGTTAAAAAGAAAAAAGGCTAAACAATATGCAGGAAACGAACCCATTTGTATAAAAATATGGACAAAACCTAAACTATGCTTCTTTGTCCACATAACTTGTACACAGACTGCAGAGAACAAATTCTGGAAGGACACCTCCCAAGCTCCTGACGGGGTTAGTAGGATCCACGGGTCTTGCTTTTCACTCTCTAACTTCCAACTTCCTGCAACCAGTGCATTTTCCCAAGAGGGGGTGTTTTTGTGTCATGTCATTAAAACACAGACAAGTGAATAAATATATGGAGACAGAAAACAAAACAAAACAAAACAAAAACAAAAACGGAGGGAGTGGAAGAGGAAGGAAAAACAGAGGAAGGGAAGACGGCGAGGCAAGCTGCTGAATTCCAGAGCTCGATGACGTTTCCACAGGCCAAGGGACAGGGGTGGGACACACAACATTCTGGCTCAACTGGCAAAGGCCTTTCATTCCAAAAAGAAAACTATGTCAGCGTTAAAGAAATGGGGCTCGGGATGCGGCCAGGTCCCCATCAGCAGGATGACAGAGGCTTTCATCAGGGCTGACAGGTGAGGATGATGCCCCTGGCAATCACCGGGGAGTCGGATGACCGTGAAGGCCACGTGCCCCAGGCGCACCCCTGTAATCTGTAGCGTAATGAACTATTACCTTAGCAGAATCAGGCGCCAGGCATTTAATTTGCAAGCGCAGAGGCCTGTGGTGCACTTGAAAATGTGTCTGAAATTACCCCTATGTAATCTCAACAACCCCAAGTGTGACCAGGGAAGCTGCAGGCTGTGGGGCGAAGTTTCTGGCGAAGCCTCCGGCTTCGGGGGGCTGTCTATCCAGAAGGGAGAGCAACGAGGGGGCAGGCGGGTGCCCGGGGTGCAGGAGAGACGGGGCCTTTTCCTCTCCCACATCGCATCAAGGAAGGGGATCACGATTTCCATTTACCACCTTCCCCGAGAGCCCACCCCAATCAGCTCCAGCACATATACCTTTTCCTTGTTTTTTTTTCCCCATAAATTTTCCTCTATCTGATTATATATCTGAGAAGAGAAGCTACTCCTTCCAGTTGCTTCCTCTAGGGCCTGCGACGCAGGGAGGGAGGAGCTGCCAAGGCAGGGAGGCGGCTGCACACCGGGCACTGGAATGTTCCCCGCTCACCTGCACAAGCCCCTGTCTGCTGTGAGTCAAGGTCAGCTCTTCCACATCCTGCTGGGAGCACGGCGGGGACTCAACTGGGGACACGGGTGTTCACGAGCTAATAAACCCACGAGGAAAGCTTCTAATTCATCTCAGCATCACAAAGAGCAGGTGAGGAAATGCCACTATCCTGTTCCCTCCAGCAGACTGTGATCTTGTCCTGGATCCTAATAAAAATCCCTGGTGTGTCTTTTTCTGGATCCTAATAAAAATCACTGGGGTGTCTGTTTTTTCCCCCTTGGCATTAATAGGACCCATTTCGCCATAGTTTTTAAGTTATGCACGCTTCTGGTGCAAGCCACCTATGGTAAGGCAATGCGCCTTCCTGTTTTGGTCGCATAGAATCACTCTTGGAATGAACATTCCTGAGATCTACGCTCCAACAATTTCACCCAGTAGGCACCAGGCAAAGTCTAAGACTATGCATTTTTTAAAAGATTTTATTTATTTGACAGGGAGAGAGAGAGAGAGAGAGAGCTCGCGAGCACAAGCAGCAGGAGAAGCAGCCCCCCGCCGAGCAGGGAGCCCCCTGTGGGGCTCCATCCCCGGACCCCAGGATCCTGACCTGAGCCCAAGGCAGATGCTGATCCAACTGAGCCACCCGGATGTCCCCAGAATATGCATTTTTAATAAATGCCACTGCTGGTGTTAAGGCTAAGAAATGTCTGATTTAAAGGGATTGTAAGGGCATGTTCAGGGCACAGATTTATAGACAAATAATGGAGAAATGTCTTGAAAAGACTCTAGGAGAGCGTCCCCCTGAATCGTGCCGGGCACCGCAGCACACTTCTGCTGACTCGGAGCTCTCGATGGGAACACGCGCGGCCTCTGAGCATTTGTGGTCAGCTGTGAATAGCACACTCACGGCGGCGGGGGAAAATATTTTTCCTTGTTTCAAGTGGGCAGTGGAAGTAGTGAAAGCCTAAGTAAACTCTGACCATTAGATAATGGGCCATTATAACTCTGGATGACTTCCTGAATGGCTGTGAAAAAAAAAAAAAAGGGTCTCCCGTTCTCTCCCGTTTCCTGCCCCAAAGAAAAGAGAAATATTAGGATAGCATTGTGGACAAAGAATGCAAGCCCGCAGGCCTGCCGGACTCCTGGCTTAGAAGGGGAAACAAAAAGGAAAAAAGAAATCCATTATTAAAAAAAAGAAAGAAAGAAAGAAAGAAAGAAAGAAAGAAAGAAAGAAAGAAAGAAAGAAAGAAAAAGAAATCCATTCCCTTGTGGGTCGCCAAAGGCCCACGGCCCACCCGCAGCACAGTGCTGCACCCCGAGCAGCAGGGCGGGGGGCCCCGGGGGAGGAGGGGACCCTCAAGCACGAGAGAAAAAAGTCACCGTGCAGCTCCTGCTAAAGCAGAACACCCTGCGATCGATGGTTTTATTCCAAGCGCTGCCAGGAAAGAACTGGCTCACAGCAAAGCCACAGCTTCATTTTTTCCCATACTCAAGCGATACATCTTTCCAGCGCCCTTTTTTCCTTCAAGGGAGCAAAATCATCTCACTTTTCTGGACAACCACAGACTTTTTTTTTTTGTAAATCTTACAAACTGTCATTATGGTTTTAAGGCACTAAGAGCGTTCCCGGGGGTGAGTTGGGGGCGCCTGGGGGACTCAGTGGTTGAGCATCTGCCTTTGGCTCAGGGTGTGATCCCAGAGTCCTGGGATCAAGTCCCACACTGGGGTCCCTGCAGGGAGCCTGCTTCTCCCTCTGCCTGTGTCTCTGCCTCTCTCCCTGTGTCTCTCATGAATAAATAAATAAAATCTTAAAAAAAAAAAAAAGAAAAGAAAAAAGAAAAGAAAAGAAAAGAAAAGAAAAGGAAAAGAAAAGAAAAGAAAAAAGAAGTGTTCTGGGTTGGAAGCCCCTGACTCTATACTGACCAGCTGTGTGGACCTGAGCAAATTACTGTCTCTCCGAGATTCACTTTCCTCAACTTTACATAATTCATCGGAATTACTTAGCGCAGGGCCTGGTATATGCACCTGACAAACGGCGGCTATTACAGTAGTGTTTAATGGTTAATAATGGTTTTAAACTATGGACGAGACACAAAGGAAGGTATGAGCAGAAGAGGGTCATGTGCTTCTGGGGCAGGGTCATGTTCCACCACAAATCATGAGTGTTGTCCAATCAGGGCAGCATGTCTAGCGGACAAAACACGGAGCTACATACACATGAGCTTGAATTCTGCATCCCCACTGTGCTCTTGGAGCCACGATAAACCCCTATTTCCCTATTTTTGGACTAGAAAGTTATTTGTGACAATTAAAAGAGAGGAGATATAAAGAACCCAGTATCGTGCCAGTAGACGGAAACATCTGAAGTGTCAATTCTCTCCTCTGCCCTGATACGCAGCAAATCTTACTTAGCAGGTGTCCATACCACTGACTTTGCCGTATGGCTAAAATCAAATTTCTAAACATTCAGGGATTCTTGTCCCATTACTTCAGATGTAATTTTTCCCGAAAGTAGAAGAAATATTACTTCTGAAGCACCAACTATGCACTGTACTCTTCTGTTCCTTTATAGAGAAGAATCACCCTCCACCATATAGAAAATAAAATGAGCTAAGACGGAACGCTGTCCAGGGGCCAAGGAGTGGAGGGCAGACCTGGGATTTAAAGCCGGTGCCTCTCTGACCCTGGAGCCCTTGTGGTTTCCACGCCACCCTACAGAAACCCGTGCAAAAACATGCATTCAGCAGACGTAGGGAATACAGAGGACTTGGGTTTTTGTAACATTGAAAGGATTTGCAAGAATGCAGCGGAAAAGGAGCCACTACATGTCACCTCTCAGACCTCGGGCGGGATATGATTCATAATGTGGCCTTCGGCAGTTTTTTCAATCTGGTCTGTGTCCACTGTGTGAGCAAATATGAATACCCGTGAGGGTGTTTGTATTCAGGGCAGGCTGCCTGTTGCCCACTCTTGAAGGCTTCTGGTGTCCTGTATGTTACTCCGTGATCATTTGAGGGTCTAGAGAAATGGAACAGGCAAGGATATACCTTGCTTGGATCTGAGTGTGTGTGTCCTTCAGACCGTTCCAAGGGACACCGAATGCCACACTGAGGGTCCACGGTACATCTGATGGCTGAAGATTATGGACAGGCTGTTCTCTGGAGTTCAGACCAGTGGCTCAGCTGGGGGAGCCCCTCAGGGCATCTAATGGCTCCATCTAAGGCCAGGACACACCAGTATGTCAAATTGCGCTTCCTCGTTACTGCCCTACTAATGTCGAAGACACCTGTTATATCCTCCCTCTGTTCCCCCCACCAAAAACATCCTGCTCCATCTCTATTCGCTGCTGTGACTTTTCCCCACCCTTAGCCCGTCCCAGTTTGCAAACACCCCTCCCAAGTGCAGCTTTGGAAAGGAGCACTTCGCATCAACACATGCTTGTCCAGTTGCGTATCTCTTGCTTATCCCTTCCTGCAACTTGACCCAAATGCATGATGGATAACAATACTCTTGTGATCGGCCAAATGGCAAAGGTGAAGGGACCTTTGCAGACGTCCCCGGGGTCCCAGACCCAAAGGGAGAGACCTGGGGTGGGCCTGACTCAATCAGGTGAAAGCTTTCAACACATGTCTGCGCCGTTCCTGGCCGGAGATGCATCAGCTGTGAAGAAGGCAGCAGCTCTACCGTGAAGGGCTGTGGTGGAGAAGGGCTGCCTCTGAGCATGGGCCTCAGGCCCACGACCTCAAGGAACTGGATTCCGCGAAGAGCGGGGCCGAGGCTGGAGCACAGTGAGCTCCAGATGAGAACCCAACCTTGAGGGTCTCCCAAGAACACAGCACGGAAACTGTGCGAGGATACATGTGTGCTGTGTTCTTTTAAGCCATGACATTTGTGGTAATTTGTTACAACATCACAGTTTGGGTTTTTATTTCATTCCGGTAAACTAAACCAACTATTCTCCACGGGTGCATTGGTCAAGCTAGCTCTCCTCCACCTGCACCTCGGCAGCTGGCTTTGCCTTGACCTTGTAATGAATACGTTCTCTAACTCTGTTCCACTTAACCGTGGTCTATGATTTAGGATCCTGATCTTGCCAACTTGTGTATTATAATCTCTCATTTCTTCTATTCGGAAAACCTGGCTACTCCCTGAATCTGGACAATCATTCCTAGCACGTTGCCCCTTGACCCGTGCACATAATACACAGACCCGTCTAGTAGAATTCACTTCCCCAAAGACTCCTCAATATATTTAAATGTTACTGATTTGGTTGCATATTAGTGCACATATTTTCAAAACACAATTTTGGTTAATGAGACGCAATTTTTTTTCCCCCGGGAAGAACAGAATGGTCTTTCCTCAGTTTTTAATTATCACTAGGAAACCCACCAGAGGTCTCCACTTGGCCCAGAAGAAACTGAAAGCTCAGGGTATACTTGGTGCCTCACACTATCACTTGGGTTATGCTGCAGAGATAGGTTTTCCTGCCCCTGTAAGAATTACTGGTTGTCTTTCTCATGAAGCGTTCACTGGACGCAGTATCCCACAGAGGGCTTGAGACGGCGGACACAGGCGTCCGCTCCAGTCCTGGACAGTGGTGAGGACTCCGTGGAGTGAGTCGTGAAGGAATCCAAAGGAAGCCCTTCACCTTGGGCATCCTACACTTCATCTGCCTGTGGCACTGTTGATACTCCCTGGTTAAAGACCACCAAAATCAAAGTCCCCAACGAGGATTGTATAAATGACTGTGCTGCGAGTTGAACTGTTCAGTGAGACATGTTCAAGTCCTAATCTCCGGCTGGTACCTGTAACTGTGACCTTATTTGGCAACGGTGCTTTGAAGATGTAATCAAGTTAAAATGAGGTCATCCTGGATTGCGGTTAGGGGGTGGGGTTTGCTAAGCCAACGACTGGTGTCCTTAGGAGAAGAAAGAAGACTGAACACACATACAGAGAAGAGAAGGCCATGCGAAGACACAGAACAGACACAATGGAGATACCGTGTGACCATGGGCGCACAGATTGGAGTGACTCATCCACAAGGCAAGAAATACCAAGGATTTCTGGTAACACCAGAAGCTTAGGAAGAGGCGAGGGAGGAGTCTCTCCTACAGGTTTCAGAGAGATCATGGCTCTGCCAACACCTTGGTTTTGGGCTTCTGATCTCCAAAACCATGAGCGAATAAATTTGTTTCAAGCCACCCAGTTGGTTGCAATTTGCTATGGTTGGTTGTGTTTGCTATTAGTGCTAAGGTAGCTATTACACTATGATCACCCCGAGCCTCCACCCCCACCAGAGGTCCAAGGAAAGGTCTCAGACAGAGGCGACTTCCAGAGATGGAAGAGTGGCCTGTTGCATCCGTAGACCGAGGGACTGACAAGTCTAGAAGAGGGATGAAAATGCAAACCTTGGGGGCAGTCCGAGGGGCTCAGCGGTTTAGCAACACCTTCGGCCCAGGGCGAGATCCTGGGGACCTGGGATCGAGTCCCGCGTCAGGCTCCCTGCATGGAGCCTGCTTCTCCCTCTGTCTGTGTCTCTGCCTCTCTCTCTCTGTCTCTCGTGAATAAATAAATAAAATTTTTTAAAAAAAAGAAAAGAAGAAAATGGAAATCTTGGATAATCATTGTTCATGAAACAAATCCTTGTTTGAGGTTCTGGAAAGCAACCATATGAGGATGCTGCACTGCTTGGCTCCCCCCTCCCCTCCCCCCCTCCCCCCATGGTGGTTTTGTGTCTAAGGAATCTCTTTAGCCTTGGTGCCACCAGCTGAGTTTAAATAAACTGTTCCTGTGCAAGTCTCCAAAAAGCTACAAAGTCATAGGTAGGAGACAAAGGAAATGAAAGGAAAACAAAGATGCTTATGAAGGAAATGTGGGGAGGGGGTGAGGAGTGCAAAAGGGAGAAGACGGGTTCAGGGAATCACGTGAGACGACGCATCTTCTATAGACACATGAGGCTAAGGCCATCCCTCTACTTGACGAGGTGCTGAAAAGGCAGTAATTATCCCCCAAAACTTTATATAAATAATCGCTGTACGTGTCATTATTTTAAAACACATTTCTTACTTTGGTCACATGAAAAATGTTTGAAAGCCACTGAACATTTCTATCATCTTGGAGCCTTTCCTGTACCCATGTTTTGTGAGTCTACAAGCAGCTTCAAAATCCCTTATAGGATAAACAAAGAAACCCTAACAGCACCTTCTGGAGAGAGGGCAACAGCTTGCGAATTAGGAACGAGTTCCGCTCGGCCTCCAGCAGGCACCCGGGAGCTACGCAGCCACGGTCACTCCTAGTCCAGGTTAGTGGATAAGCTGGTAACTGCCAGTATCTAAGGGACGCGGCCCAGGCCCACATCAAAAGATACTGTTTCCTGTGCTACCAAAAGTCCACAACTGCTAACTCCCCTGTTAATCATTTCCACGCCCCGCCTGCAAGGGGCCTGCCAAGAGACACTGCAGAGCGCTTTCTGATCAGACTGACTTGTCGCTGCTTTCCACGAGGAAACACTTGACCCATGACACTCTTTGACATAACGCGCCCATCAGGAACACTTTCCACGCATTTAAAATCCAGGCCTGGGGCAGCCCGGGTGGCTCAGTGGTTTAGCGCTGCCTTCGGCCCAGGGTCTGATCCTGGAGACCCGGGATCGAGTCTCATGTCGGGCTCCCTGCATGGAGCTTGCTTCTCCCTCTGCCTGTGTCTCTGCCTCTCTCTCTCTCTCTCTCATGAATAAATAAAATCTTTAAAAATAAATAAATAAATAAATAAATAAATAAATAAATAAATAAATAAATAAAATCCAGGCCTGAGCTTTCCTTCTTGGATGTGCTCCTTCTGGGGGGCATGTGCCTTCCCCCGACCTCCTGATAATCGGGCAGCATCATGGGCTTGCGCCGGACTGTAGCTCAGCAGGCTGGAGGTCCTGCATCTGTCCCTACCGCATCCACGCTGCGGTGACTGGTGTTTGTTTTTGTTTTTTTCTTAGAGATTTTATCTATTTATTCATGAGAGACACGGAAGAGAGGCAGAGACAGAGGCCGAGGGAGAAGCAGGCTTCCTGCGGGAAGCCCGATGCGGGACTCGAACCCGGGACCCAGGGGTCACGCTCTGAGCCGAAGGCAGACGCTCAACCGCTGAGCCCCCCAGGGGCACGCACACAGGATTTAATGCCCATCTCACTCGTTACCTAATTTTGGCCCTAAAAGGAAGAACAAAGGAAAGAACGGGGCTTGGGGGATGGGGGGATAAAGGAAAACGCGGACTCCTCTAACATTTTCGGTTTATTTCTCACATAATTTTCGGCACCTAAAAAGCCCTGCTCGAGCTCCTGCCGCCTGTCCGGAGCCACGCTGGGGTCCCCCCCCCCCCCCCGCCCCGCTCCCTCTCCTCCCGCAGGTGCTCAGCCCAGCCCTCCCGCCAGCGTGGCCCGCACCCAGTCAGCCCCGGGCCGCCGCCAGGCCTGTGAGCTGCTCAGGGCAGGGCAGGGGCCAGAACCCCTGGGCCGTGAACTTACTTGCTCTTCTCCTCTTCTGGAACCCGAACTGGACATCAGCTCCTGCCTGCTACCTGGGGGCGGGCAGACCTGGGGCAGGCGGGAGTCTGGGGCCCGCGCCACCCCCACGGGGGCTGCACAAAGCAGCGGCGCTCCCGAGCCCCCCTCTTCCCCTCCCTCGCCCCATTTCTCTGTGGAGGAGGCAACGGTGGTGGAGCAGATCGTCTGGGACCCAGAAACCTAGACTGTTCCCCGGGCAGCCTGGGCCTGTGCCCTGAACGGAGCCCCCGCCGTGGACCCGTCGCAGCATCCAGGCTCTCCTCACTCTCATCCCTGCACACTGGTCCCCGAAGCGCATCGAAACACTTCCTAGGCGTGGAAAGTACACGTGATCGCATGTAAAACCATTCTCCTCGGGGTGCTGGGATCCGAAAAAGAAGGGGCAGGTTTATAAACGCTCTTGGTCTACGTAGGGATCACCTGGAGTGGTACGTTCAGCATGTAGTCTAAGGATTAAGGAAAATACGGTAAAAGAGCACTTTTTAAGTGTCTGTGGTACCTCTGGAGATGGTGGGGTACCTACGGGCAAGGCTGCAAAGAGAAACCCTTTTGCAGCACCGTGGGCATGAGGGAAGGTACGGGGGGTGCGGAGGGCAGGGTCCCCACGTCCTCGGCCCACCACCGCCGTCACCCTGTCCCCTTACCTGCCCCTCTGCACAGGCCCACAAGCAACAGAAGGCTTGGGACCTGGGGCATATCACAAAGGGGGAAGGGGTGAACACCCCAAAGCTTCTAGGAAGCCCTGAAGGACACATGCAGCCTGACTCTAGGCAATTCCTCTGCTCAGAGCGGGAAGCCAGGCCCCACTGTGTACTTTACCCCAAGAGAGCCAGCTAAGTGCCTCCCTCCTCCACCCCCTCCACACCCACAATGTCATTGGCTTACTAGGATAGCGTTTAGCTGGTGAAACATTACAATTGTGTGAAGCTTTGCTAGCCAAACAAAACAAAGCCCAATGGCGTCAGAGCCTACTCTCCAGTCCCAGCCCAGGGGACAATGTCCAGCTGTCTATTGCTACCTCAGTTTAAAAGAAAAGTCAAGGCTACATCCAGAAAAGTACCTCTCCCAGGCCTCTTTTTTATGAGCATTTAACCAACTCCAGCACCAGAGAGTCTCTCTGGGCCTCCCGGGACGTTCATGGAGGGACCTGATACTCCTGCTCTTGCCTGCTTTCCAGCTCTCTGGTAGGCCTTTGTCTTTTAGTCTGAACACTGGGTTAGTTCCACTCAGAAGTCAATGTTTTTGTCATCTCATTACATCAGAGTCATGCATAATCAATCTAGACGTTAGAGCAGGGATTGTATGGTAGGGCGTGTGAGACGGCCTACAACACACACACACTGTTCACTGCTGCAGAGGAAAACGCAGAGGAGGGGTTTTCACTGTCTATATAAATGGCAAGAGCAGGATCGGAAAATTCAGCAATAGAACTGTACGACCTATTTTGTGCAAAATATTTATTTCCAATTTTAAGTACCCAGGAAGACAATTTCACAGACTTAATACGAGCTTTTACCTTGAAATTTTATCCTACAATGATCAAAGAATTTCCATGGGCCTGAGGTCCCATGCTAGGCACACTGGCGTGTCTTTTAAAAAACACTATGTCTGGTGCAGAATAGTAAAGTGCTCATTTTTACCTGCATTTATAAAGGGTGAAGATCTGATCTAAATATCCTTTTTGGAATTTTTGTCTAAATAATCATCTGTAGTTGAGCTCATCAAGACATGGAATGGTTCATCAACTCCTCACTACATAGGTGTTTGTTCAATTGTACTGACATATTGGTAGTCCCATGGATTTCTGTACAGTTTTTGTTCTTTTATGTCCCATAAGTGGTAGTGAACTCACTTTTCAAACACTAAGGCAGAGAAGGTTCAAATACTTGGTGGCTAGCTAATTTCCCTCATTCTCTCCCTGTTGACAGCCTACAGGACACCAATGATAGGGTGGCAGGCACTACAAAGGTGCAAATAAATAAAGGGGTGTTCAGAGCTCTATGAACATGATATTCCAGTAAAGGAGGGACCGCATATACACCAAGAACTCCCTCAGGGGCGAATGTGCTGTGTATCCTACAAATGAAATTCAAAGGAAAAGAAATTTTCTTTGCAGGGAAGACTGCTGGAAGAAGCAGGGATCAAGTATTAAGTAGGTCACATTCAGATGAGCTGTGTTTCTTACAAACGAAATAGATGAAGGTAGCGGTGTGTATGTGTGTGTCTACTTGGTTGTTTCTGGCTGGTGTATACGTGTGGAGGGGTCCGTGTGAAAATAGGAATTCTAGATGACAGAAATGAAAATGAGACTTATGGGGCACCTGGGTGGCTCAGTCAGTTGAGCATCTCACTCTGGATTTCTGCTCAGGTCATGATCTCCAGGTCCTGGGACTGAGCTCCACGTTGGGCTCCCTGCTCAGCGCGGAGTCTGCTTGAGGGTTTCTCTCCCTCTGCCCATCCCCTCCCGACTCACACGCCCATGTACATCCTCTCTCTTTTCAAAATAAATAAGATTTAGTGTTGACACTGTGTTCCTGAGCACAGTCCACACAATATCCTGAAAATTGTAATCATAAAAATGAAAACGCACAGTGGTTATCGGGACTCTCTCTAACCAATGTAACCAGCTTTTACTGGGATCCCAGAGTCTTGGTGACAAAACTGTCTTGGAGTGCCCCTTATGGGAATGAGAATCGTATTTCAATTCAGAATTTCAGTTAGGTATGCCACGTGAAAAACTAATACACCTCCTGTAGAGTTTGGATTTTAATACATTTCAAGCTGATAAAAAAAAATGCTAATAGAATGTCATAATAAACAGCAACGGTACCTTAAATGAGATGTTTTAATATCAAGTGCCCCATTCATAACTAATTACTAATGGATAACTGCTAGGCTGGGAAAGTGGACAAGGACAATTAATCGAGGTAAACAGGCCTGGACATTTCCAGTTTAATGGAAATGATCATGTAATGTGCTTGTTTGTCCTTTTATAGGACTGTTATGCAGAGTTATATTATTGCACCCCCATCAACTGAAAGCCAGCCCATCTAATTTAATGGTCTTTTCAGCTGAGCAAATTCTGATTTGGAGAGTTGATTTGCATGGATTTTTGTGCAATCCTATTTACAAACCAACTGAAAAAAAAAATCAGGCAATCCAATTCCAGAGTACATCGTGTAGCCTGGAGCTTGCCAGGGAAGGCAGCTGTGGTGAACTCGTGATGGCCCCAAAGCATCGTCCTCACCGCTGTGGCTGGCTCAGCCTCCTGAAGTGTCCATGTCGGAGAAACCGGAGCTTCAGGTAACCTGTTGTTACCAGGTGCAAGACGACGTGTTCCCAGGACTCAGGAGGGACATAGTTATGCATCAGCTGTGATGTGAGTGTGACCAAATTGGGGGAAAATCAGACTGACAAATTTGTTCTAAAATACACTGGGTTTCTTTTTTGTTTGTGTCATTGTTGTGCTATGTCCTCTCCCCAGTGAGCATACTCTGAAATTCAAGATAATGTTTCTATTACAAAAGCCCTAAGACAAGAGCTTCTGTCGTGTTTATAACTCAGTTGATAAGATGACCTCTGGAAGAAGGGCTAAGACCCAAATGAACATGGCTCCAGGTGCTGAAGAAGTTGAGGCAATACAAAGACTAAGGAAGCCCAAATGGTCATAGGTGGTGCCTCTGGTTGGTGGAATTTACTTTAAAACATTTGTTTCTTATAGCTTTGCCTTTGTGTCAATTTGCTCCTCCGTTTAGAGGAACGAAGACTGGAACCCCTTGACCCTGCTCTAGCAGCCAGTTGAGGGTTTCGGCTGCCTACATACCCCCGACCTTCTATTTATTTACAAGTATTCTGTAAAAGTTTTAAGACAGTGACAAAATGATTTTACTAGTGTTGTGCGAGATCTTCCTGAGTTGTTTTTCTATACTGATTTTCCATTCATGTGACTCTTTCAACAAGAACCTTCACTAAAGATGCGTAAAACGGATTTCTAAAATACCTTACAATCGTTAAGGTTCACATTCTGGATGAAAATGTTTTGCTGCAATACCCTTCCACGGAGAGAAGTCTTTATTAAGTAATTAGAATGATAAGTTAGCCATTATTCTTCATCTACCTTAAGAAAAAATACTGATTTTGCCGGTTAATCCGCTAATTGTAATTTCTTTTGACTTCAATGAATGGGTCCATTTGTAGTAGTGGTTTATAAAATAAAAAAATGCATCCCTAAATATTATATATCCTTTAGTAACACTAGGTAAAAGCATCAGGTGTTTGGGGAACAGACAAGATGATGTTTAAAATAATTAGAGTTTTGGGCAGCCCCGGTGGCTCAGCAGTTTAGCGCTGCTTTCAGCCCAGGGTGTGATCCTGGAGACCTGGGATCGAGTCCCACATCGGCCTCCTTGCATGGAGCCTGCTTCTGTCTGTCTCTGCCTCTCTCTCCCTCTATGTCTCTCATGAATAAATAAAATCTTAAAAAAAATAATAAGAGTTTTGAGGGTTTTTTTTTTTAAGATTTATTCATTTTTAGAGAGAGAGAGAGAGCACGCCTGCAAGTGGCGGAGGGGCAGAGGAAAGAATCTCAAGCAGACTTTGTGCCGATCGTGGAGCCCCACACGGGCCGACCTCATGACAGATGAGATCACGACCTGAGATGAAACCAAGAGTCAGATGCTTAACCGACTAAGCCACCCAGGCGTCCCTAAAAGAATTAGGTTTTTATTTATTTATTTTTAATCCATTAGCCTCAAACACCACTCCGAAAAAACTTTTAGTGGCCTTTCACTAAAAGGGAAATAACATGACGTCACTACTCACACTTTCTGTTTCTAGTTCGTATACACAAACCCAACAAGGGAACCAACTGTAAGCCAGTGCTCGGTTTTGATGACATCTTCATATTTTCAGTTCTAACCTGGAGACAGCTAGAATGCAAACAGAGCCAGAGTAAAAAGAGTCATGAGGGAATCGATCAGCTGTGGGCGGGGGGGGGGGGGTGAGTCAAAAATGGGATGTCCCGGTGAACAAATGGTTCTCCACAAGTTCTTCATGGATCTAGACGAGGACTCATTGTTAACCCAGAGATTCCGACACATTTTCAGCATGAGTCAGAGCAAGCAAGAAGGGTGGGGGCCCAGCCTCTTTGTTTTCTCTTGGGGTTAATAGTGATTTCCTTAGACTGAGCCACAGCTCTGAGGGAATAACATAATGCGGCGGACTACCAGGGAACCATAAATAGTGAAGAAGAGGGCCTCTGAGGATCCCCCGGCCACCGCCTAACATGCTACCAGAACAAGCCCTACACATCCCCCATGCTCATTTTCACTCAGTTGAAGGAATTATTATTTCCATTCTAAGGGGAAAGAGATATAAACACCATATTAATTATAATTTGCCTACAACTTACTCCTCGTGGGGGCCATACACCCCTGTCAGTACGCAAAGCCCTAAAGGAAAATGTTATGATTGTTATCACTGCTTGACGAAGGACAGAGTAAATAGCACGGTTGCTTTTTTTTTTTTAATTTTTAATACAAAGCTGATAACATCTTAAGAGGTAGGGAAAAACCAAACCTGACATAGGTGTGGGTGTCTCTCTATAATTAACAGTGCGGCAAAAGAACAGGAATGGGATTTAGATGACTCTAGAAAGTAATTCGAGCTCCTTGGTTTCCTCAGGGGAAAATGGGACAGAGTACATAGATAGAAATTCTCTTAGCAGTAGCCGAGAGCCAATAATGTTCTATGACTTCAAACCTGAGTTCACACTTGAACTTTATAAAGTATTACACATTTCACTTCCCTAAGGGCCACACACAGACTGAGCTGCATTCAAAGTCAGAGTCAGGGAGTTTGGGGTAACATCCATATATCACGAGTGTCTACACTCCCTGGGCATGGCATCAATCCCAATGACTGCAGAAGTATTACGGCACGTGCCTTGTCCATGTACTGTGCTAGAGTCTTTCAGGGAGTGATTTTACTCTTGCAGAAAACCCTACTAGGAGGGCCCTATACTCACACCTACTTCACAGATGAGGAAACAGGCTGAGCAACAGTGGCCACCGTGGGTGACGGCACTCAGCCATCACATTATGTTGTTCCCAATAACTGATCACCCCTCCTTAGATCCTGGACATAATTGAATTGAGTATTTGGAAAAAAAATCACGAAATCATGATTTAATGGTTGAATAACAGAGGAAAGACAGGGGTTGGATGTTTGCATCATCACGAGGGAGGGAAAATGATGATAAAACTGGCCAGTTAGCTGAAGGTCCGGCCTGCCAGGTGATCAGATACAGCAAAGCCTGAATATTTCTTATCTAAACAAAAAGAGGGGGCAGCCCGGGTGGCTCAGTGGTTTAGCGCCGCCTTCAGCCCAGGGCGTGATCCTGGAGACCCCGGATCGAGTCCTGCATTGGGCTCCCTACATGGAGCCTGCTCTCCCTCTGCCTGTGTCTCTGCCTCTCTCTCTCTCTCTCTCTCTCTCTCTCTGTGTGTGTGTCTCTCATGAATAAATAAATAAAATCTTAAAAAAAAAACAGTAAAGAGACATTAATAATATGAGAGATTTTAGTCTGACTGTTAGGGAACCTTCCAGTTGGTGAAATGAACTGAACTGTAGCTATGTGCCTAAAACAGAGTAGTGGAAGTCTTTCATGTAGGACATTTTAGAAACTGGCAGATACACAAGAAAACCGGTTTACATAGAGATGTCAGAGGACTCCTGGTGTCTCTTCACATGTCCTGTCATCTTCCACGAAAGGAGACAAAACACCAGGATTTTAAAAGCATTTGTCAGGATTTATGTAAACACAACTAAGCAGTTGACCCTGGTCCAATTCGTGAAACAATGAATGACATGAAACTGTCCTTGTGTACAGCTGGTGTCTTTGCAAGAAGTCACTTCCCTAAAAGGGGAAGCCACTAGCAGGATCATTAGTGACGGTGGCCAACACACCCCATTCTAGGCACCACTCTACATCTCACCCACTAGCAAACTCACCACACCACAGCCCTCTGAGGGATGTGCTGTTATTAGGTCCATGGTCCCACAAGAAAATGCGGGCACAGGTGACTTAAAGAACTTACTAAAGGGGCCCCTGGGTGGCTCAGTCAGTTAAGTGTCTGCCTTTGGCTCAGGTCATGATCCCAGGGTCCTGGGATCGAGCCCCACATCGGGCTCTCCACTCGGGGAAGCCTGCTTCTCCCTCTACCTGCTTGTGCTCTATCAAATAAATAATAAAATCTTGAAAAAAGAAAAGAAAAGAAAAAGTACATACAAAAATTCAACAGCTGCTAAATGGGAGAGCTGGGATTGATTGGTACCTTGTTCATCTGACTCCGAGGTACGTGCTTTTCCACTGTGATAAAGCCCCACAAATAAAGCACTAAAATCAATCCACTTTCAGTAAGCTGTGTGTGTCAAGGTCTGAGCAAAGTGCCTTGAAGAAGAGAGTCTCAAATTAGAGTAGTGTCACGTAAATTCAAAATTAAATTTGCAGGGAATCCCTGGGTGGCTCAGCGGTTGAGCGCCTGCCTTTGGCCCAGGGCGTGATCCTGGAGTCCTGGGATCGAGTCCTGAATCGAGCTCCCTGCATGGAGCCTGCTTCTCCCTCTGCCTCTCTCTCTCTCCATCTTTCAAGAATAAATAAAAAAATCTTTTTTTAATAAAAACTCTTTTTAAAAAATTAAATTTGCACTTGAAACGTATAAAATATGCATGTTTCACTTTCCTGCAGGTCACATACAAAATGAGCACTGCATTCCAAGTCCTGGTCAGGGACTTTTGGGGAGCGTGCACATATTTCTGCAGGATACCCCCCGGGAACTGCACTGATGTGTTTCAGGGTTCCCTTCACGGTTTCCTCTGTGGTACTTTATGATCCAATCCAAGAGAAAAATGTCCTGCAAAATCACCTCTATTCTGTTTATGTTGCTAAGTTACTGAAATATTTTGCCTTGACTTGCCCCAGAAAGCCGTGTTGTCTTTAAAGAGATAAAGCTACATTCTGGAACGTCTTGGTATACGTGATCTAAACGTGCTGAGCATATTTCCGTAGAGTCAATTTTGTTTTATTCTTTCTCCCTCCTATATAATTTGTAGAGAATCACATGATTCTGCACCAATGAGAAATAAAAGGTTCTAAACGGATTAGCATGAAAACTGAAATAGATCCACTGAGAGGCCTCGTGAGCTAGCCGGTGCTTCTGGATGCACACTCACTCACACACACGCACACATGCACACCGGGAAGACAACCTTCGTCGAAGGGAAGAACATTCACACTTGCAAAGAGATGACCATATTGAAGGAAGCAGATCAAGAACCACGACTCGGCCAAGTTACACAGGAGAGGCCCTGAGGGACAGGATAACCTGGGCCTGAGTGTATTTTAACACACTCCGGTTGTCTGTTTTCAATGTTCTTTTAAGAAAAAAAAGTCTAAGGGAACTTTTCACTTATTGCTAGAAGATTCTGAGTTTAAAAAAAAAGAAAAAGAATGGGTGAACCAGAATCACAAGCCACAGAAGGCAAGCTGAAGCGCATCTTCAGATGATCGTTTCTCTCCTCTTGCCCCCCCGCCCCCCAAAGCCTCAACACGAACCCGTACAAAGTCAATGTTGGAGACACGAGTACACACTTGTACCTTCTGCGAGTTTGCCCCGTCACATACACTTGGTGGAGTGGGAGTGACAGCCTCTCCTTCGCTCCCCGGCCTCTCCCTGCCTTTGGAAAGCGCGGCCAAGGCTCCAAGGCCCTGCTCCCTGCTAACCGGTCGCCGCACCGAGCCCGGGGATGGGGCGACGAGCCAGCTGCCACCTCAGCAGCCCACCCTGGCCTCCCTCCCCCTGGAGGAATCTGGCCCAGAGCTCACCTGCTCAGAGGCTGGACCGTCCAGCGGGTCGTGTATACCCACGTTGCCATGGGACAAAGCAACACTTTGGAAAGCCAGGATTAAATCCCACTCCTCTGGGAAGAAGGCCCGTCGGCTCTGTTCATTTCTTTTTCTACTCCCCCCCGCCCCCCCGCCGCCTTTCCTGTCTGCAAGACAGGATATGGGGCAAGAACATGAGAAACAGGGCCTCGGATCAGATATTCTGTGGACGGAGAGAAACAGCACGAGAAGAAAACGCGTCTGCTTGCGACCAAGCACTAGACTAGCAAGAATCCCAGGGTCCGCTGAGGCCCAGGGAACCTTCCACAGCTGCCTGGCTTCTCTCGTCTGTACAAGGAGACCGCCGAGCCTGCAGAGCCCGCACCCAACTCCACCAGCTTCCTCTCCCGTGTGCACACGGGTCGGTGTGTACAGAGGCGCCGGACTCCCAGAACTCGCTCTAGACCTGGAGATTAGGTAGGGCGCTCCACACTTGGGTTCTCTTCTCTTTCTAGTGACGGCAATCCTTTAAGGGAAAAAATGGATCATCTGGCTCTATTTCAGGCAGTGGAGGTTCTGCGGGGGCAAGAAAGTTAGCAAGTCTCACGACTCGCCTAAAAGAGAAAAATAAATCCGTGATATCAGCCGACTCAGGACAGCGTGACTTTGGTCCTCAAGATCCACGCCAGAAATGAAGGACTGCGTCACGCACTGCAAGGTGGAGGGGGGGCAGAGCTTCGTAATCCAAAAAAGACAGACCCCCCCCCCTTCGCTGTCCCTGCATGCAGCCTGGGACCATGGAGAAGAGCTACAACCTTCAGAGCAAAGTGGGAGCAGCCACGTCGCGTTATTCTCCTTTTTAAACAATTCGAGGGGCATCAGGCTGGCTCAGTCAGTAAAGCATGAGACTCTTGATGTTGGGGTTGTAAGGTCAAGCCCGATACTGGGTTAGAGATTACATTAAAAAAATCTTAAAAAAAAAAAACTGTAAATAAATGAAACAGGTCTGAAACCTGTTTGTCTAAGTGTACGTATGGTCGTGCGCTTTCAAGCGTGATGTTTGAAAATCAACATAACCTGCATCACTGTCTCTCGATCTAAAGAAACCTCAGGATACATCTCAGTTTGGTACAAGATATATTACTGGAAACTTTTCTGAAAGAAGAATATTAGAGTTAAGTATGATTGTGTATGTGTGAGAGAGAGATAGAGTGAGAGAGAGAGAGAATCAAACCTCTGGGGTTGGTGGAGGTTTCTGGTAGGTAACTTCTTGGGGTGCCCTAGAAGGATTTTCTCCTTGGAAATGAGGGAAATCTATGCAGGCACTTCCCTGGGTTCACCCAGCTCTGCTGTCCCTGCTCTATTATTCTAATTCCCACTGGCGATATCTCAGGTGGTGGAACAATCTGGAAGGAAAGCCGTGGGTCTCTGCCCATCACAGTATGAGGACCCAGAGGGTCTCCAACCCTTGGAGGGAGGGCAAGGTTGAGTGGGGGTAGTTCAGTCTTAGCAGGTAAAATACCCTAGGAGTTCCGTGCCCCCCAGGCTGAGCAAGCCTCAGGTGTGACGTGCGTGACATGGGGCCCCGTGGGGGCAAGTCAGGGTGAGCTGGAGCCGGGGGATCTTCCAGGCACGGCACGCACACCCTGCCGAACACCTGCCGCCTCTTTTACTGAGGCTATTTAGTATTCATTCAACAAATACTTATTGGACATATATATGCGCAGCAGAAACCCCAGCGGGGCTGAAAATAAAAATCATCCACTGCTGGGTAGTCACAAATGACTCTGTTTTGCGGCGGAGCACATGGGGCTCAAGGACACCTGTGTAAAATGCTTTTCTTGATAAGCACAACAATTTCAGAAGAATCAACTTCCTTAATTGTCTGAATTTTATAAGAAAAATGAACTGTAGAGCCTTCACAAGGTTTTGTGTGTGTGTGTGTGTGTGTGTGTGTGTGTGTGTGTGTGCGCCTTTCCTGAAATGAGAATCTCATTTTTAAAACTGGAATACAGGGATGGCTGGGTGGCTCCTTGGTTAAGCAACTGCCTTTAGCCCAGGGCGCGATCCTGGAGTCCCAGGATCGAGTCCCACATCGTGCTCCCTGCATGGAGCCTGCTTCTCCCTCTGCCTGTGTCTCTGCCTCTGTGTGTGTGTGTGTCTCTCATGAATAAATAAATAAAATCCTTAAATAAATAAATAAATAAACAATTAAATAAATAAATTTGCAATACAAAATAAAGCTTCATCCTCCTCTGTGATCAACCTGGAATGGAATGTCTCAAGCTGCTTTACAAGAAGACGTGAGTCTCCTTTGAACTTTCTTTGAACAAATAGGAGCAATAAGGAAGTAAATACTGTTCCCAAAGGGTCCCAAAAGTTCGATAACAAAGCCGGACCTCCCCGCTCTATTTTTTTTTTCAAGATTCTATTCGTTTATCATAGTGAGAGAGAGACTGAGAGAGAGAGAGAGAGAGAGAGAGAGAACAGGAGCAGGGGGAGGGGCAGATGGAGAAGCAGGGGGTCCCATGTGGGACTCGATCCCAGGACCCCGAGATCTTGACCTGAACCCAAGGCAGACGCCTCAACGACGGAGCCACCCGGGCACCCTCTCCACCCTAACTACGAGGCCAAATACCTTCCCCAGGCTCCCCAGCCCATCCCTACTCCCGGGGCTAATTTTTAAGCATTTCTGGTTCTGTGCGGCGGAGGCCTTTCCTGGGTTCCTCCCTCTGCACTCTAAGGCTTTATCCAAGTTCTCAGGTGGGGACAGGGTGTCGCTTCCCGGCCGATGGGCCATCTCCCTGTCTCAGGCCTTGTCAGAGGCACTGACCCGCCGGCCCCGCCGAGCACCGTGGCTTCTGCAAGCACCTGCCCAAGGGAGGATGGTGAAGCACAGAGCTCAGTGCAATTCCAGCTAAGAGCCCATGCTGTTCCCTGCGCCCGCGGATGCCAGCACCCCCGGCCTTGGCCTGGCTTGAGGCTCCAAAGGAGGCCACTGCCTGAGCTGACGCAGCTTCTCCCAGAAATGACCAGCGCCAGAGAGACCCTGACCCAAGGGACCCCAAGACTGCAGACAGGAAGGAATAGAATGAGGCTGCCTGAGAGATTTTTGTTGTTTTTTTTTTTTTGAATCCTGACTTTGTCTCCTTTTCTACTTCCAGAAAAAAAAATTTCAACATCAAGCCTGGACTCCCCGAGGACTCCACGAAACAAGAGGACGGTGTCAACTGAAGAATTCTGTCTATGCAAGATCGTGACTGTTCCATTGCGCAGATCGAAAAGCCGAACCCAAGCAATGACTGTTCTTTTGATGAACGAGGCAACGGAGCATCCCCACTGTGGCTTCTGAACACCATATACCCGCAATTAACATTTCAGGGGCTTTTCTCAGGATTTTGCCCATCGGTTCAGGCACGTATTTGCTTTACTGTACGCTTTCCACACCAACGACTTCCACTAATAAATGCAATACTTTTAAAAAACTTTCTCAAGGGTTCCATTTCTCCCCTCACATTGTGTTTCTAACTAATCTTGAAGGCATTATAGGTCACAACAGCCTTTTTCCCGTTTTTAGGTTTTCATTGTTAGTGTTTCTTTTCCCCTGATCTTCATCATTGACTCCGAAATTGCAGAGCCCTACTTATTCTGATGTAGCCTCCGCGGGCCAGACACTGTAGCAGGTGCCACGCACCCTGTGCTCCGGGAATCCCAGCAGCAGGGCTGCCAGAGAGAGATCCTTAGCCCTGGCCTGAGATCGCCTCGTCAGCTACGGGGTGCTGGAGCTGAGGCACCATCACCAGTCTGCTGGATTGCAAGCACTTTTGTCTCACCACCCTGCCTCCTGGAATTCCCAACCTCAAGCTCGAGTTCTGGAATGGCAACGCGACGTGAGTATATTATTTATTTTCAGGTTTGGGGATGTCCCTGTGAATGTGAGATCATGTGTTTTTTTTTCCTGCTGCATTATTTTTTAAGCTCTAAATGACACACATTGGGGTGCCTGGCTGGCTCAGTCGGTGGAACATGGGACTCTCGATCTCGGGTTGAATTCAGGCCCCAGGTTGGGTGTAGAGATTCCTTAAAAATAATTAAAAAAAAAAAAAAAGAATTACACACATTAGCTTATGCTGCAGCATATTTCAGAGAAGAGGACGGTGCAGCCAACCTCAGGGGCAGCCAGAGAACATGACCTTCAGGTGCAGTGAGGCTTGCCCTGGGAGGTGCGCTCTCCTTTACAAACCCACAACACTGAGTGCTGGGAGGCACTCAGCTTGAACTTGGCTCCTGACCCCACAGGGAGGAGAAGGTTATCTTATTTTTCTAATACCAATCCAAGAATCAAAGTTTTTTTTTTTTTAAGCTTTTATTTATTTATTCATGAGAGACACAGAGAGAGAGGCAGAGACACAGACAGAGGGAGAAGCAGGCTCCATGCAGGGAACCTGGTGCAGAACTCGATCCCAGGACCCCGGGATCATGACCTGATTCGAAGGCAGATGCTCAACCACCCAGACACCCAGGCGTCCCCAAGAATCAAAGGTTTTGAATTGCTCTTTTCTGTAACTCAGCAAACCAAACTTGACGGTGAAAAGAGATGCCTCTGTGAAGTACAAGATAATTTATTACGGTGAGTTCTGAACTCAACTGCATCTAGATATCTTGGTTTTATATTTTATTTACTTAGAACTGCAATTGGTCTGGTGCGGGCTGATGGCATTCCTTGGCTGGTGTGCATTTGAGATTATGACCTGAGCACCCAGTCCTACCTCCACCAACTCGCCAGGGCACATTTCACACAAAACATTTCCTTGTATTTAAAAAAAAAAAAAAAGGCACAGTGAAGTCTGAAAATACTCTTAATCATGGCAATGACTCATTTTCTATCAAATGCTACAATACTGTGACCTTGGTATTAATTCTTCAGGTATCAATTCTGTGATTTTTTTTTTTTAAACACGGGCTAAAATTCTCCAAAATCAGTTCTAGATTATAGTGGTTTGCAAATGTGACTTTCTATTTCAGAAGAGGAGACCACCACCTGCTAAAAGGTAAAAGTGCCTTTCGAGGTGAAACATTACTTTGCAAAAAACGGAAGATCGAAAGGAACACATAGGATGACTGCTCCAAATGCTGCTGGAGACATTTTTAGCACCGTATACAGGTGTCACACTGCACTTTTAAGCATGCACTTTTAGAAACAAGCTGAAACTATTTGGAATAGTTATTTTTTCATAATCCGGAGTAGGGACACACTTGAGGACCCCCCTCTCCAGAGTTTGAAAGGGAGGCAGCAGTGAGAGGTACGTAGTAGCAGAGGTAGTTTCGTATTGGTGGAGGGTAGAAAGGTTATTTCATTTACTCCGTTGTTCCCCAGTGCCTTTCAGCTCCCCAAGTACATAAAAAATTCATTAGTGAAGAGAAGACAGGAAATACGGTCCTTGCCCCCTGCTTCTTCCAACACCGTGCAGTGATGCTTCTTCGCCTTACCTCTGGCCTTATTCACAGACCTCTCCCCAGCCAGGGTTAACATGTTTACAACATGACTCACGGTGCCCTGATCCCAAGCTACTTCTTGTTCCTTTTGTAACAGGAACCTTTTAATGAATACTCTCAAAAATGGTGAACTGGTTGTCCGTTTTTAATGACTTCCCAGCTCTTGCTTTGTACTTTTCATCTTAAAATAGAACCGATCTTCTTAAGGCTACAAACGTGTTAATAGTCACCCAGATACTTCCAGTGAGTCAATCACTCTTCGGGAATAGTAATTTAGAGGCTTTTGAAAGTGCATTAACTCTTTAGACTCACCCAGCAGAGCTCTCTTGCAACAGGGAATTTCCACCCACCCCATGAGTCACCAGAAAGGTTACTCCTCGTCCACTCCTCTCCTCTCTAGGGAGTTACTTAGTTGGAACATCTAAGTGTTTATACATGAAAGCCCCAGAATGCAGCAAGAATCTCCAGAAAGACTAAGGAATTCCAGAATTACATCTTTGAGAAAGTAGAGGGGGAAATCCTCCCTCGTCTGCTCTTCCCATTTGTTTAGGGTCAAGCCAACATCATCGAAAGAGTCGCCTTCTAGATAACTCAGGTTGGCTTTTGTAAGCTTTGAGAATGCTTACTTAATGCTTCTGGATAAGTATCTCCAAAACATTTGCTATATGCCTTCCAACATTACCATGTTTGCTTTGTGCTAAGGAGTGTAGCTGAACTTTTCCATGGAAGTACAGATGGGTTACGTTGACCGGGCAGTGCAGACACACAGGTCTTTGGGGACCACTATGTGTGGGATGTCTGCCATTACACAAATGCCTTAGCCTACCAGGATGTGTCTACCTTTCATCGTGTCCTTTATCCCCTGCCTTTTCCTCTGTTTCAGAATTTGACATAAGAAGTTCGAAAACGGAATGAGAAAACCTATCCTTGTGTTGCTGAATGGCCCTACCTTGCTATATGCAATTGTTTCACTACATCTTCCTTATTAAAAAGCTCTGTTAAGCTTTTTAAAATCTGCTGTGGACTTACAAGTGTTTCTGGTTTCTAATTAGACTTGAATTACACCTAAAATAAAAGTAAATGGCACTGAATAAGAATTTGAAGGATCCGATAGAAAAAAAAAAAAGGATATAAACACCAGTGGAATCACTTCTAAGATTTGCTGTACTTGTAAAAAAAAGCAAACTTCAAAAAAGCAGAAGGGCCCTTTCTGGACATCTGAATCCTAATATGTCCTCCTTAACAAAGCAATACAGGCTGCTCAGTAAAAAAATTAAAAAAATATATATTATATACATATATTATACATATTATATATACATATATATTACATATATATACATGTATATGTGTGTGTATACATGTATGTGTGTGTGTGTATACACACACACACCATATCCCATAATGGGGATGCCTAGGTGGCTTGGTGGTTGAGTGTCTGCATCTGGCTCAGGTTGTGAGCCTGGGATCCTGGGATCGAGTCCCGCATCGGGCTCCCTGCATGGAGCCTGCCTCTCCCTCTGCCTGTGTCTCTGCCTCTCTCTCTGTGTCTCTCATGAATAAATAAATAAAATCTTAAAAAAAAAATCTGATTCTGGACTCATTAAACTGCAATGAGCACTCTATTAAATTATTTTCCTTGTGTGATGGCAAAGCTTGCATAATTGGCTTTCTGATGGGAGGAACATGACATTATTATTATAAATTAAAACTACTTCTATTTGACAGTTAAACATGGCCTGTGAATAATACAGATAGCCTGTTATTAAACATTCAGTCTATATCTATATGTTTATATATAATGTTGCATGCATTTTTAAATTAAAATCTAAATATCAAGGGCATAGTTTAAAGAACTACATCCTGTTGTACATCAAAAATGGATGTTCACCTGGGCTTAGAAGTTTCTTTGGTCCATGAAAGACACATTTTGTCGTTGTTGTTGTTGTTGTTGTTGTTATTATTGAACTATAGTTGACAATGTTACATTAGTTTCAACTGTACAACATAGTGACTTGACAAGTTCATGGTTCATGCTACGCTCACCACAAGTGAGCACCATCTGTCACCATAAAATGCCATGATGATGTCACTGACTATATTCCCTATGCTGTGCCTTTCATCTCTGTGACTTATTCACTCCACCACTGGAAGCCCATACCTCCCACTCCCCTTCCTCCATTTGCCCATCCCCACCCCCCACCCCTTTGGCAACTACCTTTGGCAACTTTCAGTTTATTCTCTGTATTTACGGGTCTACAGCATATTTTAAAAAATAATAAATCTCCTATTAAGTTCAGGCAAATAAACCTGAAATATGTAATACAACCTTTCCTGCCTCTTGTTCGTCACACATCATGAGGCACTGCTGAAATAAGAATATTGAAAGGAATTACCCATTAGCAATGAAAAACAGTGGCAATCAGTTATTCATATTAAGATTTTTAAATCCCTGAGGCCTGCTTGTGGAGGTTGAAAGCCAAGGAAAACAAGAAAAATGTGTAGCACAAGCAAATAATCCCAAGAGCTGCTGTACCGACTTAGCTTTATTGTTAGTTTAAGGAAGAGAACAGTTGGCATTTACAATCCAGGACAAGACCTGCCTCCAGTTGAGGTGCACTGCTCTGCCTCAGTGTTCCTTCTCTGTCATGAACAGCATATCCTCCCCTACATCACTCCATCTCCTTGCTTTGCTCCTCTCACTACACAGATCCAAGACTGAAATCAGTACCTGCTTTGGTGCTCATGACGTTCTTTTTGCAAGCCTGGCTGATGCTCCGTGTCCTTCAGTTGATTTCAAGATGGTCCCAGCTCAGAAGACTGAGCATAACAACCTCTGTGTGTGCCAATGGTAAGATACTTTGAGGCGATCTCATGGGAAGAGAGCTTTTGCCATAAGCATAGGTTTGGCATTCATTCTTTACAAATCTACTTTTTGTTCATTATATTTCCTCCCCCACACCTGGTCTTTTAATCTCAAATACGTACACTCCACCCCTCCACAATTCTATCGCTGTCCAGAGATTTCCATAATCACATCAGCACATGTGGTTCCATCTAAATTATGGACCAAAGTAAAATAAAAGCTTGGACCTAATGACTTCACCAGGGAAGAGGTTTCACACAAGATCAAGGAGGAAACACGGGGGAGAGAAAAATCTGCCAAAAGGCAGAACAGGATGGGAATGAGAGGAGGTGAATGCAGCCAGCATTAATGAGGGCAGGCATTCTTGCTTCCGGGCGCAGATTTCTTAATTTCTCTTATTGTTTGAAACTTGACCCCACCTGTTCTTTCCATTTGACCCTAGATGATGAGAATGGAGAAACAATGTGGTGGAGAGGGGTACACAGACTTTGGCAGCAGATAACCCTGGACTCACGTGCTAGCTCTGTGAGCTTGGGGCAATCCGTTCACCTTTCTGATCCCCCATAAAAAGGAACTACGGCGTCTCTTGCGCAGGCAACTTTTATGTGCTAAAATAAGGCAATAATGGGTGCAAAGCACAGTGGCTGCCATGAGACAAGCATCCACTGCGTGGGATGACGCACCTCATAGGAACAGCAAGGGTTCCATAAACTTTGTATGAAGAGCACTTTTTCAAACAGAGAGCACAGCATTGTTTGACGTAGGTCTGCAAAGATACCGAAGTTTCTGACACTTGCAGAGAAATGAGAGAAAGAAGGGAACTGGGCATCGGAAACACCCCCCCACCCACCCAACCACCACCACCTCGGTGTAAAAGTGTAACGTGAACGCCGTGAAAAGCAGCATACTGAAAATGGAGTTGCTCGTGCTAAGCCCCAGCAGATGTGCAATACCTGACCTCACTGCAGTTTCAGCCAATCAGTCTGGAATTTCCTGATCAGCACTGGTTAGGTAATCTGCCTGTTAAGATCCCCTGCCCTTCCCACTAAAGGAGGGTGACCTTGCCTCAAACAGTCCTTTGCTCCGCGGACCCCATTTCAAACCACTCCTCAGGGCTCCTATCTATCTGTTAGATGGGATGCAGCCCCGACTCATGAATCATTAAATAATGCCAATGAGATCTTTACATTTACTCCATTGACTCAGTTCAATGTTCGTCCCGTAACAATGCACAGTAATACATGGCTGTTTGCCTGCATGCCAAATATAATCCCAATGGCACGAAAATAATGGAGAGAAGCACCACAGATTTATATTTAGAAACCCACGTCCACTTTTCCATGCAAATGAGCAGGGATGAAAGAAAGAGAAAACACAAGTTCGTTCAAGCAGTAAGATATAGATGATCGACAGTTAATTATTTGTGAATTATTTCCAGGGCTATGATCCGTTGGTTTCTTTCTTTTCTTAAATCCAATTTATTGAAACTAAAAACAAAAGCAGAAACAGTTCATCCATTTCTCCCACTTGCCGCCCCCTCACCCAAGCCTCTGGCAACTATTAATCTGTTATTTTGTATCTTGAGCATTTTCATTTATGTAACATATTCTATACATGTATAAGTTATATATTTTATATATATTACGTGTATATGGAATCTAACATATATTATTGAATCTAACCTAATCAATGTATATTATCTAATATACCATGTATGTGCCTATAACTTTGTATCCTGCAACTTTAAATCTATATCTATGCATATTATCTAATATATATATAAATTTGATTCCACATATAAGAGAGATCCTATAGTATTTCCCTTTCTCCGACTTATTTCACTTATCATAATGCCCTTGAGATCTATCCATGGTGTTGCAAAGGGCATGTTTTTTATGGCCGAATAATATTCCATTGCGTGTGTATGTGTGTGTATCTGTGTATCTACATTGTGTGTATATCTATATACCCAAACTTCTTTATCCATTCTTTTTTTCTCTCTCTTTTTTTTTTCTTTATCCATTCATCCATGGTTGGACACTGGGCTGTTCCTAGATCTTGGCTACTGTAAATAACGCGGCAATGACTATGGCAGCACGTAATTTTTTTTAAGTTAATGTACTCATCTTCTTCATATAATTCCCAGAAGTGGAACTGCTGGAGCATGTGGTAGTTTTTTGTTTTTTGTTTTTTAATTTTTTGAGGAACCTCCATACAGTTTTCCATAGTGGCTTCACCAATTTACATTCTCGCCAATAATGTCCAAAGGTTCCCTTTTCTCCACTTTTTGCCAACATTTTTATTTGTCTTTTTGATGACAGCCATTTGTAATGGGTGTGAGGAGACATCTCATTCTGGTTTCGATCTGCATTCCCCTAACGGTTAGTACTGCAAAGCATTTCCGCACGTACCTCTTGGCCACCTGGATGTCTTCTTTGGAAGTCTATTCAGATCTTCTGCCCATATTTTAATTGGATTGCTTTGGGGTTTGTTTGTTTTGCTACTGAGCTGTACAAGTCCTGTGTGGATCTTGGCTATTAGCCCTTTATTAGAGATATGATTTGCAAATATTTTCTCCCATTCAGTAATTGCCTTTCTACCTCACGGGTGGTTTCTTTTGCTGTATAGAAAGAAGCTTTTAAGTTTGATGTAGTCTCACTTGTTTGTTTTTGCTCTTGTTGTTTTTGCTTTTGGTGTCAGATTCAAAAAATTATCACCGAGACCAATGTCTAGGAGCTAACCGCCCACGTTTTCTTCTAGTTTTATGGTTTCAGATCTTACATTCAGTCTTTACTCCCTTTTGAGTTAATTCTTGTGTATGTTCTAAGATAAAGTTCCAGCTTCATTCTTTGGCATGTGGCTGTTCACATTTCCATTTATTGAAGTTTGTCCTTCCCTCACTACATATTCTTGGCTTCTTTGATATAAATTAATTGACCACATATATGTGAGTTTATTTCTGGGCTCTCTATTCTGCTCCACTGACTCATGTGTGTTTTTTTTTTAACACCATTACCATATTATTTTAATTACTATAGCTTTGTCATATAGTTTAAAACCAGGGAACGTGATACCTCTAGCTTTGTTATCAAAATTGCTTTCACTACTTGGGAGTTTTTTATGATTCCATACAAATTTTAGGATTCTGTGTTATATTTCTGTGAAAACTGCCATCGGAATTTTGATAGGAAACGCATTTAATCTGTAGACTGCTTTGGGTAGCATAGATATTTAAACAATATTAATTTTTTCAACCCATGAGCACAAAATACCTTTCCTTTTATTTGTATCTCTTCTTCAATTTTTTTTTCATTACTGTCTTATAATTTTCAATACACAAGTCTCTCACCTCCCTGGGTAAATTTATTCCTAGGTATCTTATTATTCTTTTTGATGCAACTGTAAATTGAATTTTCTTAAATTCGCTGATAGTTCATTATTAGGTATAGAAACACAACAGATTTTTGTGTATTGATTTTTTTCCTGCAACTTTACTGAATTTTTTATTAGTTCCAACAGTTTTTTTTTTTTGATGGAGTCTTAACATTTTCTATCATGTCATCCGTAAATAGTGACAGCTTTATATCCTCCTTTTTAATCTGGATGCCTTTTATTTCTTGTTCTTGCCTAACTGCTCCAGCTAGGACTCCCAATACTATGTTGAATAAAAGTGAGTTGGCATCATCACCTTGTTCTTGTCCTTAGAGGAAAAGTTCTCAGCTGTTCATTATTAAGTATGAAGGCTGTGGGCTTGTCATATATGGCCTTTATTATGATGAGGTACTTTCCCTTTATAAGTGCTTTGTTGGGAGTTATATCATGAATGGGTGTCAGAATTTTGTGAAATTTGTCTGCATCTATTGACATGATCGAATGATTTTTATTTTTCATTTTGTTAATGTGGTGTGTCACACTGGCTGATTTATAGATGTTGAACCATCCCTGTATCCCTGGAACAAATCCCACTAGATTTGTTTGACCCTTTCAATGTATTGTTGAATTTGGTTTGCCAACATTTTGTTGAGGATTTTTGCATGTATGTTCATCAGAAACATTAGCCTTTAAATTTCTTTTCTTTTGGCATCCTTGTCTGGTTTTGGTATCAAGGTAAGGCTGGCCTCATAAGTTTGGAGGAATTCCTTCTTCTGTTTTTTAAAAAGAGTTTGAGAAGGATTGGTATTCTTTCTTTCAATATCTGGTAGATTTGCCAGTGAAATGGTCTGTTGCTTGCTGGGAGGTTTTTGATCATCGTGTAAATCTCCTTACTAATAATCAGTCTGTTCAGATTTTCTCTTTCATCATAATTTACTCTTGGTAGGAATTGAGGCTGTATGTTTCCAGGAACTTATCCATCTCTTCTAGATTGTTTAATCTGTTGGTGTATAATTGTTCATAGTGGTTCTCATGATCCTTTACCCTTTGTCAGCTGTAACATCTCCTCTTTCATTTTGGATTTTGAGTCCTCTTTTCCACGCACCGCCCCCCCAACTGCCCCCAGGAGTCCAGCTTAAGGTTTGTCAATTTAGTCTATCTTTTCAAAGAGCCACCTCTTGGCTTCATTGACCTCTTCCATCACCTTTCTGGTCTCTATTTATTTCTGCCCCTTGTTATTTCCTTCCTTCCATCTAACTTTGGGCTTTGTTTATTCTTCTCCTAGATCCCTGAGGTCCAAGGTTCAATTGTTTGAGACTCTTGTCAATTCTTGAGGTAGGCCTGTAATTGCTATAAGCTTCCCTCTCTGGACTGCTTTTGTTGCACATGGTAAAATTTGGCATGTCACATTTCCATTCTCGTTTATCTCAAGGTATTTTTTTTTACTTCTCTTTTGATGTCTTCCTTGACCCATTAGTTGTTCAGCAGCATGCCATTTAATAGCCACCTATTTATAATTTTTCCAAGTTTCTTTATGTAATTGGTTTCCGGTTTTATACCATTGTGATCAGAAAAAAAAGTTGGATATGATTTCAATCCTCTTAAATGTATTGAGACTTGCTTTATGGTCTAACATGTGATCTATCTTCAAACACGTCCCACCAGCGCTTGAGAAGAGTGTGTTTTTGTTGATTTCAGATGGGATGTTCTCTAAATATCTGTTAAGTCCATCTGGTCTAATGCTGTGCCACTCAAGGCCAATGTTTCCTTATTGATTTTCTGTCTGGACGACCTATCCACTGATGTGATAGGGCTATGATCTTAACTACAGGGTTAAGAAAGGGATACACATGGGGTGTGGAATCCTTCGTTTCTCTATTGTTCAATCTTTTCATGTCCAACGTATTATTCCAATTTTGATGCATACACATCCAAAGCCAAAACTCCTGCTTATACCCAGTGAAACATGAATGCAAGAGGTAATTAATGTACCTCAATCCTCTGTGGTGTCTTTGAGGGCTAATCAGAACTCACATATGAAGTTTCCTTCTCTACCAAGTCTTAGGAGCTGCTGGTGCTGGGACTCAGATGTAATTCTAGAACAGTCTTTCCTCATCTTCTCCCTCATTCCACCTCTAGCTTCCAGCCTTGCAGCTCTCTCATTCCTAAAGGCTGGATTTACTAATTTTCACTTATCCCCCTAGCACTGAATCCCTCTCCTGCTTCACTGGGGTCTTTTAATTCCTCCTCCAGGGTCTAGACTCCTCTAAAATAGAGATTAAAGTTCCATCACCCTGGGCAATTAGATCCCTGTTCCCCCATTCCAGCCTACAATGAAAAGTGACCACGAAACACTTGACCTTTTGAGGAACAGTTCGTCTAAGCCACTCATCTCCAAAAACCATACTCATTAGTGATTTCGGTGTCTGCAATACTTAAATACTCATTTCTTGAATGCCATATAAATTATGCCAATCAAGTTATAATAAATTGCCTAGTAGGTGAGGGAGATTAGATCATAGCTGGTCTACACTTTTCAGTCTCTTGGCTAAGTTCCATTTGTCTTGGTTCCAGAAATTTGCATATGGAAAATGAAGTTTCACACAGAGATATGTTTATATTTATATGGTGATTTATATCTCTGACATCCTCTGAGACCCTCATTCATGGCAGGGAAAAGCTTGCCTCACAAACACCAAGTCTGGCCTATGAAGCACTCATTTAATCAGAGAAGAGAAATTTATGCAGTGCAAGAGCTGCAATAAAAGGGAGAGCTATGTTATAAAAGCATATTCATTGTTGTCTCCTTTCCCTCTGTGGTTTAAAATTTGCATCGCCATGGGAGAATTGAACTGATAAAGACACAACCCGGGGTTATGGATATTGGGGCTAATTGGAAACAGCTGAGAGCAGTGGGAGGAAACGCTATCCACATTTGGACAATTGCTTTCCTTACCGTGGGTGGGCCCGCTTATGAAGGCCCCATGGCCTTCCCAGGCCTGGGACCTGAAAGCTGAATTGCAACACATCTTACATAAAAGGCAGACTCCCCATCCACACCAGAGACCTAACGTCCATTCCTGAGCGGCCCGCTAATAAATATAATGAACAAAAATCCACTGGATTCATTTTAAATGATTCACGGTGGAACAGATTGCTTTTCAGCACAAATGCTGCTGATGGAAGTACAGTCGTGAGGAGCCTGCAGGGGTGCCTGGCCCGTGGTTTACACCACCTTGCTTAAACGGTACAAGGAATCATTCCCAACAAACAGGTGACCTCCTCTGAGCTCGCTTTAAAAGACTGCTATATGGTGGAAGGTAAAATATAGATTTGACCACGTCCATGTAACAGTTGAAAATAAAAATAAGACACTGAGCTCCCACACCATGCTAACCAAAACATGCAGGTAAGATTTAAGGATCATACAGTTACGTAGTTGATAGTGGGTGGGATTGGGATTCGGCCCAGGTCTCTTGGGCTCCGAAGCCGGGCTCTTTCTCCAGGCCATGCAGCACCTGGGGTCCCCAAACCCTACTCACCCACTTTTCAGAGGGAAGAACTGCATTATTATTACGGGATCAACCCCAAATAATCATCTAAACCATGGTTGTCTATTACACAGCCAGTCTCCTGCCCATAATCATTGATGGCTCCCAAAGCACAAGGTGAAAAGTTATGAAATATTTTCCTGAAATGGAGGTTAAATATCAAGAAACCCACTGTGGCCATATTTATGCAGACAGACTTCTTAGATCTTAGGTTCTGGAAATAGTCAGCTATCCCATATACAAAGATAAATGTTGGGGATGCCTGGGTGGCTCAGCGGTTGAGCGCCTGCCTTCGGCCCAGGGCATGATCCTGGAGTCCCGGGATCGAGTCCCACGTCCGGCTCCCTGCATGGAGCCTGCTTCTCTCTCTGCCTATGTCTCTACCCCTCTCTCTCTCTCTCTCTCTGTGGCTCTCATGAATAAATAAATAAGATCTTTAAAAATATATTTTAAAAAACCCACAAAGATAAATGTTTCCATTCAATTCTGAAAGCTTTTCTGTGCTCAGTACATTTCCCTTACAAAATGTGGAACTTCGAAAATCAGGATCACGTTGTGAAATTCAAAAATTTACATGAGATCACCTTAACCTCACTTCTTGAACTACATGGAAATAACCCAAAACAGAGAAATATTTCTCCCAAAACGGAGAAATAACTGCATGTAAAACTACTGATTTCTGTTTCTTGAAAACAGAAATATCATACAACCACACACACTGGCCCAATAAAAGGATGATAGACTAAACTACAACATGTTAATGAAATAAAATCATAGGACTATAAATGAGAATTCCATGAGTAAAAGTTCATAAACCTGTGCACTTGAAAAGTAAAAAAAACTTAAAGCGACAGAAATAAATCAGAATTAAGTTGTTCTTTTGGGAGTACCTGGCCGGCTCAGTCGGCACAGAGTGTGACTCTTGCTCCCAGGGTTGTAAATCTGAGTGTCACGTTGTGGGTAGAGATTACTTAAAAATAAAATCTTAGGGGATCCCTGGGTGGCCCAGCGGTTTAGCACCTGCCTTCAGCTCAGGGCATGACCCCGGGGTCCCGGGATCGAGTCCTGCACTGAGCTCCCTGCATGGAGCCTGCTTCTCTCTCTGCCTGTGTCTCTGCCTCTGTCTCTGTGTGTGTGTCTCTCATGAATAAATAAATAAAATCTTTAAAAAAATAAAAATAATAAAATAAAATCTTTTCAAAAATTAAAAAAAAAAAGAATTAAGCTGTTCTTTGGGGGTGGGGGGTAGAGGGATTCTCTGCAAGTGTTTCTCTTTCACCTGTGTGGTTTCCTCAGGTAGCTGACACAGAGTAATTAGCTGTGATCCCACGAGGCTGCCAGCAGGTAACACGACACATGCTCCCAAGGCCCTCGCTGTCCCCCGAGGCCCAGCAGGGCCTGGGCCTGAGAGCTGGCTTTCTGTTTTTCCGCTCAACTTTCACCCAGGACCAGCTAGCTATCTGGGTCAAGAGCACCTCCGGTGTCCCCTCAGCACATCCCTGTGAGAACTCTGTTTTCTCACAATGATGATGTCAAGGATAAGAAGTCTTACAAAACTCTTGATTGTTCATGCATTTGCGCAAATACCTAATAAAGGTTCACGGAACACCTCCGTTAGGTGAAGGAGTTTCACAATGTCCAGAGACAGTAAGCATACAGTAGCAGCACGTTTAGGAGGAAACTCATGTAGCGGAAGGTTAAGTGGTTACCAGCAGGCTTGGGGAAGAAAGAGAGGGACAGATGGAGCACAGGCGGTTTTAGGGCAGCAAAACTATCCTGCATGATCCCGCCACGGTGCACATACGCCACTACGCACCTGCCAAAAGCCACGGCACACACAGCGCCAAGGGCGAACCCTAATGTACACCTGGACTTGAGCTAATAATCCTATATCAATATGGGTTCATCAGTAGTAACAAAGGCGCCTCAGTAAGGTGGGATGTCAGCATCCGGGGAAGCTGGGGGTCTGTGGAGGAAGGGCAGGGGCACCGGATCGCTCTGTGCCCCACTCCCCGAGAAACCCCACACTGCTCCCCAGCTAAGCGGACGGGGGACCGCAGCACCACGCAACGTCACCATAGAGGAGGCCACTGACAGCACCGGGTGTGGCTCCCCGTCTGGGAGATTCGTCCCCCAGATTTTCACAGGGGACAGTTACTCCTTTGCTCATATTTCCTGCTCATGCTCATGGGACTCCTACATCCACACACAAGCCGAAAACCTCCCAACACATCACCAAGCCCGACGGAAGGAGAAGGGTTGAATTCCGATTCCTCCAGATGTATTCCAGCCTTCCCATCACCAAAACTTCATTCTGTCTCTCTCTCTCTCTCATTTTATTTTATTTTTTTGCTAGAGCCCTCCAGATACATATTTTTTTAATTAATTTATTTATTCATGAGAGACACACAGAGAGAGGCAGAGACCCAGGCAGAGGGAGAAGCAGGCTCCATGCACTGGGAGCCCGACACGGGACTCGATCCCAGGACCCCGGGGTCACGCCCTGGGCCCAAGGCAGGTGCTCAACCACTGAGCCACCCGGGTGTCCCAGACACATATTTTTTAGCCTACTAACTCCACACTTGCCCAGTCTGATTCTTAAGTGACATATTGTTTAATATGCTACATATACGCAACTCTTGATTTGGTTAATGGCAAAATTTACTGCTTGCTTTTATGCAACTTCGATCAACTATTTTTTTTTATTTTTTATTTTTTTAAAGATTTGGGCAGCCCCAGTGGCTTGGCGGTTTAGCGCCACCCTCGGCCCAGGGTGTGATCCCGGGATCCTGGGATCGAGTCCTGCGTCGGGTTCCCTGCATGGAGCCTGCTTCTCCCTCTGCCTGTGTCTCTGCCTCTCTCTCTCTGTCTCTCTGTGTGTGACTCTCATGATTAAATAAATTTTAAAAATATTTTTAAAATATTTAAAAAGATTTATTTATTTATTCATTCATGAGAGACACAAAGAAAGAGGCAGAGACACAGGCAGAGGAAGGAGAAGCAGGCTCCCTGCAGGGAGCCCGATGTGGGACTCGATCCTGGGACCCTGGATCACGCCCTGAGCCAACAGCAGATGCTCAACTGCTGAGCCACCCAGGCGTCCCTGATCAGCTATAAAATAGACTTCAGGGATCCCTGGGTGGCTCAGCGGTTTAGCGCCTGCCTTTGGCCCAGGGCCCGGTCCTGGAGTCCCGGGATCGAGTCCCACATTGGGCTCCCAGCATGGAGCCTGCTTCTCCCTCTGCCTGTGTCTCTGCCTGTCTCTATGTCTATCATAAATAAATAAAATCTTAAAAAAATAAAATAAAATAAAATAGACTTCAGTTTTCCCATGTCACCGATCTTTGCACACTCCTTCCTCACCAGGAAACATCTCCCCCAAAACAGGTTCCATGACTGTCCTACAGCAGGAAGGAGTGCATCTCCCCGTGGCTTCCAGGAACGCACCGCATACCACATGGCCACTGACCTGGGGTGCAGACCACAAGAACTTAAGATGTTCCAAACCCCCGCCCCTTATTTTATGTAAGAAAAACCAAGCCCCTGGGATGTTACATTAAATGGCCCGACCCAAACACAGAGGGAGACCGGGGAGACTGCGCTGTGCACAGAAGTGTCAAGTTCAAAGTGGAGAAAGCGGAGTCCAGTAAAATACTTGAGTATAACCACACCCGCCATAAATATCCTCTCTCTCAAATTCCAGTTTTACCCGAACCTAAAAATCTTCAACTTTTTATAGTGTTTGCAGAAGAGTAGGTAAGTTTTATTTTAACGGCATTACCGAGAAATCCAAGCTGCCCAACGTCACATGCATAACACGGCTTCTTTGAGATCCTGAGCTTGTTAACGCAGGAGATGCTGGTACTGAGAGATGCTGAAAAGGCCAGGAGGCCCCAATTCCTAGTGAATGCTGGCATCGCCTCTCTGGAGAGATTACTAACAACTGCCCATCCCAATTCTGCTCAAACGCTTCCAGGGTGAGGCATTTACAAATTTATGAACCGCAAATTCCATTTTAGGATCGCTCTAGCTGTTTATGAAATTCTTTCTTATGTTGATCCAACTTCACACCATTTGTCTCAGTGCTGCACTCCGGGGCCAGGAGAACGAGCCTACTTCCCTCGCCACATCACTGCATCTCAAATACTTGGGGACAGCTGGTGCAGTGTCCACTGTGCTGAGCGTCCCCTCGCCACTCTCACTCCCTGCCTCCCCCAGCCACTCCCTGCGTCACAAGCCCCAGGTCACCACAGTCCCTTGAAACGTGCCCTCGGTCACACAGGACACCCCATGCGCGTCCTGACCAGTGCACGGCCCTGGCCAGATGGTCACCTCCTGAATCTGGGACACTGTACTTTTATTAACGGGACTCCAACAGCCACGTCACACTGTTGTTGGCTCATGGCGAACTCGTGGCCAACTCAAACACCCAGAGCTTTTTCACACTTACGCAACCGGTGTGTTTTCATTCCGTCAGTCATTCAACAAATACCGCCTTCAAGAAAATTATTTCCACACCAAAAGCTGACGATTTTCCATAAGAGGATTGGGCGACAAACAGATTAACGAAACACAAGAACTTTTGACCGACACGCGAACCCTAAGTTAAATTTTTCCAGGTTAACTTAAAACTTAGCCACGGTATTTATCAGTTTGTTGTCAAAGGCAAAGCAACCACAGTGAATTCCAGAGATACATGAAATGAGAACTGCAGGAGGCCAATGAGGGAAAATCCCATCACGTTTCACTTCATGTCCAAATGAATTTGTTCGGGGGCGGGGGGGGGGGGGCACAAAGTGTGTTTCTGGGAGGCGGAGCCTGACTAGCTGTCACCAGTCTGAAAATCAGTGGAAATAAAATCTTTAGGTCAAAAAGATCATTCATACAAGTTATATAAGTAGCACTGCTAGCTTTTTTACTGACTATGACACATCCAACAGGTTCCTTAATTTCCCAGGTATTGACTACATGTAAACCCCAGGATGACTATCATTTTACTTAAATATTGAAAATACTCATAGTTTTCCATAAAACCCTTAAGCTACCGGCATTGCTATAGAACGACACTATGTCTACACTCAATCTGCCTTCGTCTATCTGGTTTCCCACGTTCTGTGAATCATTTGCTCTACACCAAGGACATAACTCACCTTTTCTAGTCTCTTTTTAATTGATAAACTGTCGCAGAATCATTTAATTAAGAGGAACTCCAGCTCAGAGCTAGAGGAACCCAGCGGATCGGCCAACCCTGTGCTTTATTATACAAACGAGGGTATGAGGCTCCCAGACGTTGCCCTTCTTCTTTTCCTTTCCTTTCCTTTCCTCTCCTCTGTCCTTTCCTTTCCCTTCCTTCCTTCCTTCTTTCCTTCCTTCCTTCCTTCCGGATGTTGAGCTCCATGCTAAGCATGTGAATGCCTGCGGTTCAAGCAGGCAGAAATACGACTGGGAAGAGAAAATACAGGTGAACAAAAGAGCAAATCATTCAGGGGGGCGCCGGGGTGGCTCAGTCAGTTAAGCATCCGACTCTTGATCTCGACTCAGGTCATGATCTCAGGGTTGTGGGATCGAGCCTCATTTTGGGCTCGTGTTCAACGGGGAGTCTGCTTGAGACTCTCTCCCCCTCCCCGTCTGCCTCTTTCCACCATGTGTGCATACGTGCTTTCTCTCTAAAATAAACAAAGGAATAAGATCTTTAAAAGAAAAAAGTAAATCATTCAACCTTAAAGGAGTTCAAGACAAAGTTTAATGTAGATAACATAGACCGTCATGTATGTGTGTGTGTGTGTGTGTGTGTGTTGGAGGGATTGTTTAGGGAAAGAGGATAAGGTGAGAGGGGAAGCTGGTGACCAGGTGTGGATGGGTTCAAGGACAGACCCATTTGTCATGCATTTATGAGGAAAATAATCATGTGCACTATTACGGGTACCACGTGGTGTCTACAGCTACAGCGAACAGTTCCTAAATAACGCCTGTGGGCTGAAGGAGTTAATGCGGAAAGTGTAAAGGTGGTATAAATCCTGATTCCAGTTATGCTCCATTTTTGAACTTTAGATAAAAAGAGCTACCAAAAAGAGTTACAAAGTTAGTAACACGATCAGACTGGCGTTTGAGAACAATCCGAGTTACACAACATTCCCACCTGGAGAGCTTTCAGAAGATACCCATAAGGTCCCATTTCAGACCAGGGACAGCAGAACCTCAGGGGCTGGGGCCAGCGTTCAGATTGCTCACGGCTCCCCAGGCGATCCCAACGTGCAGCCAAGGTTGCAAACCCCCGTTCTAGAGCTGGCTCTGGCAGCAATGTGGAGAAGCTCTAAGACGGAGCAAGAGGAACGAGGAGGATGCAATCGCAGCCACTGTGACGGGACCCAGACCGTTATCATAGGGACCCAAAGGACTAGATGGGTGAAGTGGGGGAAATGAGGACCTCTGGGGTGGCTCCCGTGTGTAGCTCACGGGTGTAAATGAACAGGTGTGAAATTCCCCACTATACTGCAGGAGGAGGCGCACGAGCGCACACTGGGTCTGCGGTGGTTCCGGGGCCGCCAATGTCCTCTCAGGGGCTCTATCACGACGGTAGGGACGTCAGGCCTGGGCTGCCCGGGATGGCTCTCCATCCGTGGTCAGAGGCCGCCTTTAAAGGTGAGCACGGAGAAGAGGACCACGAGGACTCAACCTCACGAGGAACGGGGACACAGACGCAGACACAGAGGATCCAACCAGAAGGCTGAGGTTCTGGCTACGGGCGGGGGCACCATCCTTTCTGAAAATTAATTCGGCACTGGGGGATCTCAGGCACCAGGGCAGGGGGCCTGGGGCAGTGAAGTGGAAGCGCCGGCCATAAGCAGGATTGCTTAGACCTTCCAGAAAGGGGGGAAGCTCAGGAGTCCAAGGCAGAGGATGAATAAGAACGGGCCGCCACTAGGCGATGGTTTCCTCTTCCAGACTCGAGCGAAGTTTCATGCACCGCTCGGCGGTTGTTGATACAACTGGAAAGTAGTCCCCTGAGAGGCAGGGAGGGCCCCTGTCTTTTTGCAATTTGGGGAAAACGAACACTCTTCCTTAGGAACTGAAGAAATCACCGCTGTCCCTTGGGGATTGGGTTTGTGTGCTCCAAACAAAACTAGCTCATTGTGGAGTACATCAGTTGAGAGCCCACAAAAAAAGAAAGAAAAAAAAAAAAAAAAGACTGTGAGCTCATGTGAATCACCTTGAGGGAATGGCCCGGAATCAAATGTCCTCCTAGGAAATGTGCCACCCTCCTGAGGTTACCTGGGACACAGGGGAGGCTGGGCTGGGGAGACAACGGGGGCAGGCCTGCCCCAACGAGGGAGGCAGGAATTCCAGAGTTGGCCAACCTTCGTTATTTTATTTATTTATTTATTTATTTATTTACTCCTTCCTTCCTCCCTCCCTCCCTCCCTCCCTTCGTTATTTTAAATTGTAACCTCTGCTTTTCGACCCTGGGAAACTAGCAAGTAATTACATAATCCCCAGGTCTCCCAGGTCCCCCAGGGACAGGGACAGGGACAGGCCCAGGGTGGCCTCCCAGCAGGCAGCTGCTGCCCGACACAGAGTGCGGCGCCTGATCGGAGCCCTCCCGTGACAGGTGCTGTCCTGCAGGCGCCCTGGGGGCCTCCCGGGACCAGAAAGCACATGGGGGCGGGGGGGGGGCAGCTCCAGCGCCCACCCAAACCGGCACATGTCAGGAAGGCCAAAGCCCCCCGACGTGCGGGCCCCGGCCTGCTGCAGGATGGCACGCACACACGTGTTTGCAGACCGGAGACCAGGCACGTCCCCCAGAGCTGGGCGCACGCTTAACTCTTGCCAACGGTGGCTCTGGCCCCGCGCTTCCAGAGGCACGGCCTTTCCACCCGTGGCCAAGGAGGTTCCCCAGCCCCGAGGATCAGGTCCTGCAGGAGCCAGGCTGGGAGGCCGCATTTGCTCCAACGCGCAGTTATGACATTGAAGCACGTCAGGGAACCGCAGGGATTTTCCTTAAATAAGCAAAACACACATTAAACTGGTAATAATTAAAATAGTCTGCCCTGAAGAATGTGCCACGGGCTGCATTTTCTCCCTGACCCAAGAAAGGCAAAGGTCCCCTAAGGATGAGAAAGGGATGGGAATGTCTTGCTCATCAAAAGCGTGTCCCCCAAATGTGTGCAGGGCACTATTTTCAAACATGGGGAGCAGGGTTTTCTCGGCCGGTTGGCTCTCCTCGCTGCTCCACGGGCTCCAGGATCACGGGCGAGCTGAGCTGCTGGGCTGAAGCAGGCACAAGGAGCCAAGGAGACTCCAGAGCCCGACAAGCTCTCACCTGTTGTTTTTCCAGAACAGCCACCTTTGGGAGTCGCCCTATCATGTGGCAGCGGGCTCCGCCCCAACCCCACCGGGAGCCTCTCCCTGACGCAGCCCTGCCCTGCATCTGTTCCTCAGCCACAGACTTCAGCCCTCCTGTGCAAAAGCCTGGCCAGCCCAGCACAGCTGCAAATGCAGGGGGAGGCCCGGAGCGCTTCTCGGCCTGCCTGCACCTTTCCTCACCGCCAGCATCCACACACCTGCGCAGGACAGGCAACCGGAGGCTTCTGGGGAGAGCTGCTCGCAGTTTGCTTTTAGCACAACACAGCCAGCATGGGATTCCCCCCATTATTATTACTACTGTGATTACAATGACGATGGCTAATAACTACAATTATTGGTAATGACTGATCGATTGCCGAAGCTCCTGAATGACAAGTCTGATTTTCTGAAGCACAGCAAGGGTTAAGAGGGGGAGGACTCGGGCAAGGACACCAAAGACCAAGATGCGTGATCAGGGCTGAGGACACAGCTCGTCCTGAGAAATCATCCCTCCATACATTTTAATTAATGAATAAACTGGGCACGAGGAAGGAATTTTGTGCAAGTCCCTTTTGCAAGGCTTGGAACTGACCATTCCTTGTCCTCAGTGTGCAGGCACTGGCTCGGCGGCTCCCCTCCCCTGAGACGGGAACTGTCGTCGTGTTTTACAGAAGGGGAAACTGAGTCCCAGGGAGAATAAGGTACTTGGTTAAAGTCACACGGCTAAAGAAGGTGCCACAGAGCTGGGCTCCAGTTCTTTCAGCTTCAACCCAGTGCATTTCGTGTCAGTCAAGCTGCCATACAGTGCTGGGCTCTGTGGGTGTGCAGGTCGATGGAGCAGGTGAGAGCTCTGCCCTCCTGGCATTGACAGGCTAGCTAGAGAGGCATTTAAGGAGTAAACGAATACTCTTGCGAGGTGAGAGAGATCCTACAACTCTCGTGATCCTAGAACACGAGTTTGCCAGGCAGTGGGAACAGCTTTTGCAAAGGCCCTGAGGCAGTCAGAACTTCGGTTTGATAAACTAAGCAGTGGCCAGTGTGGCCAGAGGTGGACAGGAGAAGAACATACACTGGAGAGCAGGTGGGGCCAGAGCACATGAGTGCAGCTCTTGAAACGTTCCTCTTAACATTGGACAAGCAGACTTCAGAGGTTCATGACCCTGACATGACCAATAAAGGCTAAAACCCAATCTTTGTGTAGAAGGCTCCTAGAGTCACACCTGCCACATGGGTCATAGCTCTGGTGACCAGATAAATTCATGCAAAGACCTAGGACTCTGGTGGCAACTGGAGCCTGAAAAATAACAACTTAAGAAGGGCTCTTCTGAGGGTCGGGATCTGACCCAGCACTAAAGCAAGTTAGTTCCAGCAAGTCAGCCCCTTCTCCAGAGAAGAGCATACACTTGAGACCAAGATTTCAAAATGAAGCAGACGCTATGTACCCCCCCCCCCCCCCCCCGGCAGGAGCTCCGGTCCTAGAGGCGACACAGACACACAGAGGCACTTAGCAGGTGTCGACCGTGGAGAAGGGATGGGGACACATACTCCCGCACGTGGTGCCTGAGGCCAGGACACTCGAGCTCTTCATTCTGTACTTTGTTTGGTCTGGTTCTGTTTCAAGAAGAAATAAGATTTCCGGTATAGATACCGGCATCACTTCCTGGATGGAGGACAGAGCAGGGACACAGGCAGAGGGCTATGGGAACGCAAGGCCTAGCCGGGACCCCGGGCGTGGAGGCCCAAGAGGGCCGGCAGCAGATCCGCAGGCGATCCTGGTCTTTGTCCCCCAGGCATGGGAGCTGCTGGAGACTTCCAGCCAAGGAGTGACTGGGTCACATCTGGGCTTCAAGAAGGTGCCACAGAGCTGGGGTGGATGCCCACGTTCCAAGCCGTGTTGCTCACAGCAGTCAACCCAAGTATCAACTGATGGATAAATGAATAACCAAAATGTGGTAAACGTGCTATGACATGGATGGGCCCTGAGGACACTCGGTGAAGAAACAAGCCAGTCACCAAGGGACAAATACTGCACGATTCCACTCACAGGGGGTCCCAAGAGCAGTGTGAACCAGAGGCAGAGAGCACAATGGTGCTGTCAGGAGCAGGGGGGAGGTCAGGAAGGGGGGGGGGTGTATGCGGGGGAGGCCAGGACCAGGGGGGAGGCCTGGAGCAAGGGGAGACCAGAAGCAATGATGGGAGGTCAGGAGCAGGGAAGGGGGGCAGCAGAGGGGAGGCCAGGGGCAGGGGAGAGACCGGGAGCATGGGGAGGCCTAGAGCAGGAGGGAGGACTGGAGCAGGAGGGAGACCAGGAGCAGGGAGGGGGGGTGGCGGTGGAGGGGAGGCCAGGACCATGGGGGAGAGCAGAAACAAGGAGGGGAGGTCAGGAGCAGGGAAGGGGGGATGGCAGAGGGGAGGCCAGGAGCAAGGGGGAGACCAGGAGCAAGGGGAGGTCTAGGGCAGGGGGGAGGACTGGAGCAGGGGGGAGGCCAGAAGCAAGGAGGGGAGGTCAGGAGTGGGGAAGGGGAGACAGCAGGGGTGAGGCCAGGAACAGGGGGAGGTCTGGAGCAGGGAAGGCGGCGGCGGCGGCAGAGGGGAGGCCAGGACCATGGGGGGAGGCCTGGAGCAAGGAGGACACCAGGAGCAAGGAGGGGAGGTCAGGAGCAGGGAAGGGGGGGAGGCAGAGGGGAGGCCAGGAGCAGGGGGGACACTAGGAGCAGGGAAGAGGGGGCAGTGCGGGGGAAGGCCAGGAGCATGGGAGAGACCTAGGGCAGCAGGGAGACCAGGAGCAGGGGGGGAGGCCTGGAGCAGGGGGGAGACCAGGAGCACAGGGAGGCCAGGAACAGGGGGGAGGCCAGGAGCAAGAGGGAGACCAGGAGCAGGGAAGAGGGAGCAGTGGCGGGGGAAGGCCAGGAGCATGGGAGAGACCAGGAGCAAGGGAAGGCCTAGGGCAGGGGGGAGGCCTGGAGCAGGGGGGAGGCCAGAAGCAAGGAGGGGAGGTCAGGAGCGGGGAAGGCGAGGCAGCAGCGGGGAGGCCAGGAGCAGGGGGAGGGAAGCCTGAGGACCTGCAGTCTCACGGGGACGAGTCGGCCGAGTGGACCCGAGCTCCGTGGACGGACGGGGCACGGCCCCCCGCAGCGTGGGTGCAGGCGCGCGGCGTGCGCTGAGCTGCACGCTTAACGTGGCCGAGATGGCAAAGTGCGTGTAATGTGTATTTTGTCACAATCAACAACAGTCTGAGACACACAGAAGCCGGAGCCCTCGAAGGAGGCTTGGCGGAGGGGCGGGGAGCCGCTGCCCTTGCTCGGCCCGCGAGAAGCGGGGGGCCGGGGTGCCAGGGCCGGATTCCAGCAGCGCTTCCAGGGCCACCGCGGGCCCGAGGGTGTGAGCGCACACGAGGGGTTCTGCCGTCGGGGGCAGGGGACCCGCGCCTGTGACAGGTGCACAGAGTCCCGGTTTCGCCTGAATGCGTCCGCTTACAAACAGGGGAGCCCGCCTGCTCCCTCCGGCCCGGCTCCTGCAGCCCCGGGAGGGGACGCGCCGGGTGGCCGAGTGGCCGGGTGGCCGGGTGGCCGGTGGCCGGGCTCGGAGCCGCCTGGACAGCCGGGGGCCCAGCGGGAGCTGCGGGGAAAGGGTCCGGGGAAAGGAGAACGGAGAAGGCGAGTCCTCGTGTGAAGGAACACCTAATCCCCAATTGTCAAAACCCAACCATGAAAGAAGTATCGAATTGCCGTCCCTGGAGAGGTCCAAAAGCTGACGTCAGCGCAAGGCCAGGTCTCAGCCCCGGACCGGGTGGTGCGGAAAGTCCGGGCAGCTGAGCCCCCCACGGATTTGTGCTTTAGGTGAAAAAAACGAAGGAGAAAGGTTTGGAAGTGAAATCTGTTGGGGCAGGAGAGCGCGGTAGTTTCAAGCCCCCCCCCCCCTCCACTGAAGATACATTAAAATTCTATTAACTCTGTGCCTCCTGCCAAAGGTTATAAACATGGGGTAGAACTTTCTATGGAGACGTCAATGATCATAATTCCCATGGTCCATCAACAAGGATCGTATTGTGATTTATAATGTGGATGGAATTCATACATTTACGAGTTTGAGCAGAAAAAGTCACACAATACTGTGTTGCATCGGCAAGATCGAAGTGCGTCATCCTGCTAAAACACACATACTCAAAGTAAATCACACTTGTGCTTATTTTAAAGAATTGAAAATATTACTTAAGACACACTGGAGGGACGCCTGGGTGGCTCAGCGGTTGAGCACTTGCCTTCGGCCCAGGGTGGGATCCTGGGGTCCCAAGATCGAGTCCCACGTCGGGCTCCCTACATGGAGCCTGCTTCTCCCTGTGCCTGCATGTCTCTCTCTCTCTCTCTCTCTCATGAATAAATAAATACAATCTTAAAAAAAAAAAGACCCAGTGGAATACTATTCAGCCATAAAAAAGGATGGAGTTGTGCCATTTGCGACCACATGGATGGCCCTAGAGGGTATTTTGCTAAGTCAGACTCAGAAAAACAAATACCATATGATTTTGCTCATATGTGGAACATAAAAAAAATAATAAAATTAAAAAACAACCACCACAAAGAAACAAAAACCCCACCATGAATAAACAAACAAAAAGCAGAAGCAGACCTTTACGTACATGGAATAAACTAATGGTTGCCAGAGGGGAGGGCTGGGGGGGAGGGACATAATGGGTGAAGGGGAGTGGGGGGTACAGGTTTCCAGGTACAGAATGCATAAGCCACGGGGAAAAAGTCCACGTAGGGGGTACAGTGATAGTGTAATGCCGTGTGGTGACGGAGCTACACATGCGGGGGTCACAGCGTAACCCATAGGGATGTGGGATCACCGCCTTGTACCCCGGGAACTAATGTAACACTGTCAACTACACTCAAATAGGAAAGAAAATATTATTTTAAAATAGCATTTTGGGACGCCTGGCTGGCTCAGCAGTTGGGCATCTGCCTTCAGCTCAGGGTGTGATCCAAGAGTCCCGGGATCAAGTCCCACGTCGGGCTCCCTGCGTGGAGCCTGCTTCTCCCTCTGCCTGTGTCTCTGCCTCTCTCTCTCCCTCTGTGTCTCTCATGCATAAATAAATAATCTTTAAAAAATAATAATAAAATAAAATAGCATTTTGAGTTTCTAGGTCTATCTCTGATATACCTGCAGGGCAGCTGGGCTCCTAATTATCAAAGCCCGGCCACTCCGTGAGTCTATGCCCTAGGAATGTCTTCTTGGTAAGAAATAAGAGACTTGGCTTCTGTTATCCTCACAGCACAGGGGTTCTTCCTAAATGACTTTCTTCTTTCTGATGTTCCAGAAGCAACTGAAGTCTAAAGATCTAGGTTTGGGTCCTGATTCTTTGCTAACTAGTCACATGGCCCTCTGACAGGGAACACCAGCGCCGAAGACGGCACCCGGTCCTATAAAAGCTGCTGAACGCATGAACCAATTCTGGTCACACACTTTCACTGATCTTTTACAGCTAATAAAAATATTGGCACAGCACGTTTTTCTGGCTAATAAAAGGATTTCAAACCGCTTTTCAGATTTATTTTTCTTGTCAACTTCTGAGTGTGTGCATACTAGTGGAGACTTGTTGACTCTCTCTCGTGTTACAAATACGACCAGGCGTGCTTAATTTTGATTGTGCACAGGGAGGTGGATGAGTGTGAGACACAACCTACATTCATAACAGAGAGTTTTCTTTAAAAAAATAAAATAAAATAAAAACTAAATGTAGATTGAATTTTCCATGAAGGTATGCTGGTTGAAAGTGTCACAGTACTAAGCATTTGGCAAGATGAAATAGGACTCCTGGAAAATTTAAACTCAGGGAACATTTTAAGCACTGGCTCCGGTAAAGCACGGCCAAGACAATATACCCTTAACTGTATCACAGTTGGCAGAGAATCAGGTGTCTCAAGAGGCAAGGAGAACAAGAACTTGCTTGGAGCTGGTTTTAAGGCCAGGGTCACCCTTTGTGTTTCACAGGCACCGTATCGGCAGCCGGACTATCACAAGCATCACAATATCCTTGTGGAAAAGATTGAACTGTACTGGCTCCTAGTGAGAGCAATAACGGTCGGTTGATTTTATTGCCACTTTATACTATAATTCAAACACCCAGCCCGTAAAGCCAAAGATTCCCCTCTCGGTCCTTAAAAGGTATTCCTGACAGCAGGACACACAACCGGGGCAACCTGGTGTCTGCACCGAAAATCAGAGTGGAAAGTCTGGGAAAGATCTATTAACAGAAAAAGGAGATCGTTGGTGAGCCTTCGTGTGACGTGTGTGAATGGCCTGTTCACACCATTTTGTGTTAATCGTCTGGATTTCCTTTAATTAAGAGACGGGCCAGGATTGATGTACACCTCCTTCCTAGAGTCCTCGGCATCTTACGCTATTTCAGTTCTTAGAGTCATTCAGAAGAGGGAAATCTGTTCTAGGCCATTTACTTAATTTTTCTCCTTGTTTAAATTCTGTGTCAGCTGCTACTGTATCTTGCCTGGCTGTGCCACAGATGGACGTGTGTCCTGAGCTAGCTGCATGCATGGTCTCGCCCAGTGCTCAAAAAAAAAAAAAAAAAAAAAAAAAAAAAAACCAGAATCACTCGAAAAGCATCATGATCGAGGTCCTATCAGGCTCAAAAGATGCATATGTGCATCTCCAAAGATAAATTGCAGTGATGTCCAAGGTCACCCAAAGGCCGTGGGGGCAGTCCCAGCTGTGTTTACTGAAACTTCGCCAACTTCATCATTGCTTATAAGTCACATTCCTTGCAGGACCCACATACCAGCTTCCACAGCTTTACACAACACACAGGCTTGTCACCTATGACTCACACGTCACCCCACAATAAGGCCTATGCCCTTTTAAAGACTTCTTATAAATATCCCTCCTTACTGATTGAAAAAAAAATTAACTAATGCACACATACGGTGTACGAATACATGTTGTGCATTAAGAAACAGAAAATGAAAAAAAAAACAAAACAAAATGAGCAGATAAAAATGAAATAGAAGTTTCTGCTCCCCCAATGGAATATTTTCCTAGTTAATGAATATGCTAGTGTATTTATTTGACTGATGACTTTATAGCCATATCATAATATGTGTTCACGTGATTCAGCACACAGATTTCTTCTTTTTTTTAACCCACCTGTCATCTCACATTTTTTTGTGTGTGTGTGTGGTGAAGATGCTAAAAGATCTATTCTCTTAGTAAATTTCAAGTAAATATTATTGTTACCTATCGTCACCATGTTGTACATCATACCACCAAAAATTATTCATTTCATAACTGGAAGTTTGCACCCTTTGACTATGATCACCCACTTACCCCACCTCCTGGCAACCATCATTCTACTAGGAGTTCATCATCTTCCTAGGAGTTCAATTTTTTTTTTTTTTAATTTGGCATAAAAGTGAGATACAGTATTTGTCATTCTCTGCCGTATTTTCACTTAGGATGATGGCTGGCTAGGTTCATCCATGTTGTCAAAAATATCAGGATTTCCTTCTTTTTTTAGAGCTGAACACTATTCCATTGTCTCACTTTTTCTTTATCCATGCATCTGTCAATGGACACTTAGGTTGTTCCCATATCTTCACTATTATGAATAATGCTCCCAGGAAACATGGGAGTGCAGACCTCTCTTTGAGATTCTGATGGAGTTTCCTTCAGATATATACCCAGTCATGGAATTACTGGGGCATAGGGTAGTCCTATTTTTAATATTTTGAGAAATTTCCAGTGGCTGCACCAGGTTGCATTCCCACCAACAGCGCAAGAGAACCATTTTCTCCACATCTTCATCCATATTTATCTCATCTTTTTTATAATAACCATTTTAACAGATGTGAGGTGATACCTCACTGTGGCTTTCTTTTGTATTTCCCTTATGACTACTGAAGCCTCTTTTTCATGCACCTGTTGGCTATTTCTCTGTCTTCTTTGGAAAAATATCTTTTTGGGCCCTTCGTCCACATTAAATTGAAATTATTTGGGCTTTTTTGCTATTGATTTCTAGGAGTTCCTTATATATTTTAGAAATTAACCCTTTACCAGATATATCATTTTCCTTAGATTTCTTTGATCTCAGTTTTCATCTTTGCACAACAGTAGGCCAGATCAAATACATTTTCCATCTTTTCACAGGTTTTATTTATTTATAAATGAATAACACTACAGGGCTTGATCCCAGGACCTGGAGATAATTACCTGAGCCAAGGGCAGGCATCTTAACCCACTAAGCCTCCCAGGTGCCCCATATGTTTCCCATTTAGAAAAAAAAAACTTTGGGAAGTCTGGGTGGCTCAGGGATTGAGCGTCTGCCCTCGGCTCGGATCGTGATCCTGGGGTCCTGGGATGGAGTCCTGCATCGGGCTCCCCGTGGGGAGTCTGTCTCTGCCTCTCTCTCTCTCTCTCTCTGTGTCTCTTATGAATAAATAAATGAAATCTAAATTTTAAAAAAAAAGCAGTTACTTCAAATAAATTAAATAAATAAATAAATAAATAAATAAATATAAATAAATAAATAAATAAATAAATAAATAAATAACAATTTTGTTTGAAAGCATTAGGTTTCTTTCTTTACTGGCATTAGGTTTCCTCTTTTTTTAAGGCAGTTTTTCTGCATAACAATTTCTAATCTTCTAAACTGGAGTCTGCAGTAACTACAAGTTCCAGGAGATATTCCCAGAGCTGGCCTTGCACACTATGACTTAGGCAGCAATCAGGTGGGTCTGGAGTGGGGACCAGGCACCTGCAAAGGCTTTCTCTGTAGCTGGAAGGCCCTGGGCTGGCTCCGTGCTCAGCTGCAGCAGGTGCCCGAAGCTTGTAGTTGCCAGTAGAGCCATCTCCACTCCTCTACAACTGCATTCTCGTTACTTTACAATTGTGCTGGAACGGCCCTACCATATTTGCAACTCTCATAAGGTGTCTCAACTATTTTCAGAAAATAGACTATAAATAAATATAAATGTAAGGCAGGACTTCTGTAACATTTTCCTTGTTTTGCTTATCTGAACAAGGCATTCTTTTTCAAAAAGTTGACGTGTTTGCAAAACAGCAATTCCTCCGTTTTTTTCACCTTCACTCCCTTTAGAGACACATATTTATCAGCGATTCCTTCCTACAAAGGCAGTGAAGAGTGATCGTCCCACCACTTTCAGAGAAACTGTTTCTGCCCGTCCTTCCCTAAAAACATTGCTCAGGTTAGTGAGTGGATCCTTCTCATTGTTTGAAGGAGTGTTTCTGAAACCGTGTTGCATGTGAGCAGCGGGCTGTGTCTTGTAGGTATTGTTTGAAAAAAAATGATCTATAGTCAAATAAATTCGAGTAACTATGGGCTGTAACATGTTAGACGGGCCTCTTTATTGCAGGACTTTTCAGAATCTTTAATATGAAACGTACATAAGCAGTGGTCTTGTGGATAGGGTGCTTTCCAAGCTTACTTGACTACAGAATGCTTTTTTTTTGTTTTTCAGGAACATCTATTAAGACCAACATGTGTCTAAGGAATACAGCTGGGAACCACCGATTGCAGGAGCATCAAGCAAAGTGCGGCCCTTGCTAATGACACGCAATGCCATAAAGGATAACCCAGCAAGTTCAGTGACACCTTCTCACTGGGCTCTCTGAAGGATAAGGAATCGGATCTCTCTTCAATCACTGAAGGCAGATTCATGCCTAGATAGGACTTCCTCCTGGCCAGAATAGAACGGTCAGAAAGCAAATAAGTTCATGTTTGCCTAGATGCTTTTTCTTTTTTTTTTTTTTCAGTCTAGGCCAACCCTTCAGAGAAATAAAGCCTAAAAAAGTAAAAGATTCAGGTCCAAGATGCAAGGGCTGGAAGCGTAGTTGACTAGAAGACACTTTACGATTATAGCAAAACATGCAGCACATTTCTGGGACCCTCACCACGTATATTAGCCATTGTACTATCTAGTAATGCAACGAGAACCACATATATCATTAAAAATTTTCTAGTAGCCCCATTAAAAACAACAAAAATGAAAAAAAAAAACAAAAATGAAACTGCCAAAATCAATTTTAACAAGACGTTTCATTTAATGCAATATATTCCAAATATTTTTATTTCGATGTGCAATTAAATCAAAAGAGCATTAGGTGAGTTTTTTTCTTTTTTTTTTCATCTTCTTATACTAAGTCTTCAAAACCCAGTATGTAGCTTATACTGTCAGCGTATCTTAGCCTGGACAAGACACATCACAAGTGCCCAACAGCCACCAAATGTAGCTCATGGTTACCATGTTGGATGGCAGTGATCTAGAACCACAACAGCAGTGAGAGCAGCAGCAGCATCAAAATATTAATATTTATCAAACAACTTCTATATGCCCCACACTTTTCATGTACTACTACCTCTCTGAATCTCCAGGACAGCCTTTCGCCTTAGGTCCCATGGTGTTGAGTGTCTGGCAGGTGAGGAACTATGGCCGACAGAGGGGTCCTCCACTAGATCACACAGCCACCACGTCATGGTACGGATTCTGGGGCTCTGGGAGCCCCCTCCGAACACTGTCCAGAACCTCCCTTTTGGCTACTTTTCTTAGACTGGGAAGGTACATTAACTACCACGCATTCTAACCCCTTCTTCTTACTGATGGGTTACACGTCTTCTTACACGGGGTTCTTTTGTTGGAAAAAACATATCATATACAAATTCAAATTAAGTTTGATCAGTCATACACACTAACTTTGATCACAATGTGCCCATTTGATTTAGACAATTATGTTTGGTTCTCTAAAACTTATTAATTTTTATAGACAGGAGCACGTGCATAGCATTGACATAGAGCAATAACGACTATCTATGCTAAAATCAACTTTTAAAAAAATCTTACTTAATGGAGTCAAACATTTGAAAATATCTGTTTCATTTTTTTAAATGAAACAGTTACATAGAGGTTTTCAATCCCCTGACTACCCTTTCATTAGATTTTCTCAACTGGGGGTGACACAGACTTGGGCATAAAACTTAAAGCCGAAGCAATTTTGGAGGCCCATTTTCAGAAAATTGGGAGCAGGACCAGGAGGGCACCCATGCCAGCAGGGTGGCCTGTCGCACATTTTTCCAGGAGTATCGGCACGAGATTCACAGAGCCACACACGCCACAGGCCATGAAAACACCCATTTTCCTTCGTCATTGTAGAATCTCTGTGGACCTTGAGTTTCTTTCCTTGTTAAATGAGAGTTGGGCCAAGATCCCATCCAGTTCTGAACTCATTCATTCACCCAACAAATATTTATTGAGCACCAGGTGTATGCCAGGCATTATTATGGGACGTGACTATAAAATTCAAGAAATTATTGTGTTTTCTGATACACATGAGTTATAGGGGAACGACAAGTGTTACTCAACTCAAGCTCGCAAGCAGATCTGTTATTCTGGTTGGCCTCCAATCCCAACAGCACCAACAGTCACCTGCCCTGTGCACTGCCAAGGTGACACCCCACAGGTGTGTGACTGTGTTAGAGACTCTGGTGACTCCCTTCAGGCATGGCAAAAGGCATGGGACCTCTCTGCCCTTTGGGGGACTTCAGGCAACCGCTGGGTTGGGGACCAGCACTGACCTGGTGTCCTCTGGCTGACAGAAGGCTTGCCCTCCCTCTGCTAAGCCGTCAGGTGCAGTGATCTAAACCTTAGCACAAACAGCATCCCACAGAGGAGAACGGGCACACGTTCACTGTTCACTTGTAGAACACATTTTCACCCTTGGGTAGGCTGCTATCAAGAGAAAGGACGTTTCAGAATGGAGCAGCTGCCTTCTCTCCATGACAAAGCTAGGCTGGAACAAGCTGGGTTTTCTTCTGGCTTCTGAGAAAGTGGTGTGGTGAAAGAATTCTTTACCTAATGGTGCTTTTACGTTGCCAGATTTGGGGGCGGGGAGGGAAGAAGGAAAAAAGAAAAGTACATGTTTTATGTTAAACTTATGTTGTTTCTACAACAGTGAAGGAGCCAATTTTTCACTCCCAGGGCCTCACGGATTCCTTTTTAAGCAAGTTTACGAGTGGGTATAATTAAGGCGTCTTCACATGACTCTTGCTTTCACTTGGAAGTTCTCAGGTTGGGCAAGCTGGTGCAGGTGAAGCTGGAATGCTGGCTGCTGCACTTCTGGGCACATACAAAACCCAAGCAAAGGAATAATTCACGCCAAAGAAAGAAGAAGAAAGAATACAAATGTATTCTATTGTAATATTCAAGTAGATGGATAAGTAAGAGCTGAATGTGGTTACTGAATGCGGCAGAGCCCAGGGCTCCTCAGTGTCAGCACTGTTAACATCTTGGGTGGGAGACGGTTCTTTGTGGCGGGGGCTGTCCTGTGCATTTTTTCTTTTTTAAGATTTTGTTTATTTCTTCATGAGAGACACAGAGAGAGAGGCAGAGACACAGGCAGAGGGAGAAGCAGGCTCCTAGGGATTCAATCCCAGGACCCAGGATCACGCCCTGAGCCAAAGGCAGATGCTCAACCACTGAGCCACCCAGGCGTCCCTGTCCTGTGCATTAAAGAATGTGTCACAGCATCTCTGGCCTCTACCCACTAGATACCAGTAACACACCTCACTGCTTGACATTGGCGAATATCGCGGGGGCCATGGGGGGTGATGGGCAGAAGGGTCCCCAGTTGAGAACCACAGGTCTAGATCTCCATACTCCTAAAATCTATTAATTTGCTTCATGACTCAAGTCCTAGGCCACACTGAAAGTCCTAACTTTGAGGGTAACACCTTGTATATAGTACCTAGTCACTAAACGGCAGTCTGAAGGATAGATGCTATTCAATTTGAAACAGGGAGACTGCACACAACTAGAGGGGTGTGCTTTATATCTCTAAAGAATGATGGTTTATCCTTATTGTTAACATGTAAATGTAATAGTCTGTTTTTTAAAAAATGACAAAAGTTCACAGACAGCATCTATACCCCAATAAAGGCACCTGCGACACTAATTTACATTTCCAGAGGTAAAATGAAAAATAATCCTTTGTTAAACTTGTACATGCAAAATCAAGACTGATACTCCTCTCCAGGGTCATGTGTGGCAGCAAAGTTTGACCCACTATCATTGTTTTGTTTAAATTTTTTTTTTTGAGGGGCGCCTGGGTGGCTCAGTGGTTGAGCATCTGTCTTTGTCTCAGGTTGTGATCCTGGGGTCCTGGGATAGAGTCCCTAGGAGCCTGCTTCTCCCTCTGCCTATGTCTCTGCCTCTCTCTATGTCTCTCATGAATAAATAAATAAATACACAAATACATAAATAAATAAATATTTCTTTTTATTCCTTCAATTTTATGTCTGTTGGTTTGAAGATTCAAAATACAATCTGGTTGATCATTCAAAATTTTCTTTTTTTTTTTAAGATTTTATTCATTTATTTGAGAGGGAGAGAGAAAGCGTGCTTGAGCACACCAGCAGGGGGTGGGCAGAGGGAGAAAGAGAAGTAGACCCCCCCCACCCCCAACAGGGAGCCAGACACAGGGCTTGACCCCAGGAACCAATAATCATGACCTGAGCCAAAGGCAGACGCTTATTAACCTGCTGAACCACCCAGGTTCCCTGATCATTCAAACTGTTCTTACTACCTTCCTCATGTGCTTACGTAGAATAAACTGCATTAACTCTCTATGTAAATGAGACTCGCCACATCCATGCCACATGGAAATATAAATTGAACACAGGATATCTTGCACCGAGTGTATAAAAACGTATGATACTTGGGACGTGATTCACGGAATTAAATAAACTTTGCTTTCCCCGTCCTTAAAGTTCAATTGTATTTCATTAATAACTTCGCATTTAGTGCCTGTGGCCCTATCATCACTGTCAACTCTGGACAGTTCCAGACACACCTGCACATAGTACAGGACTTCTTTCTCTTGTCGTTAGTAAATCACCACCAGCCATTTGACTTTTATGACACTGTGGTGGGGAGAAATCTCACTGTTGATAGTGTTTCTTGAGGTTACAGTTAACCATTATTTCCAAGTATAAATGAAAATCACATTTATTTTCCTTTGATGTAATATTTAGGGGTTATCATGGTTATGACCTTTTATTATGCACTTAAACTCATTTTATCACATTCCATGTAAAAATTGTCTTCCTTTAATTACTGAGAGGGCTCTGAAGATCATATATTTCTCTGAACTGCCTGCTAATGTCTACTAATTTGAATTAAAAATAGAAATCTATACCCCTGTGTTGTTTGGATGATGGGTGAATACTACAGATAACCTTTAGACTCCTCTACATGAAGACATGTCATTGTGATTGCATGAAGTTAAGATGTACTCTTCCCTGAGAATTCAATTTTAATCTAAGTACTAATTCCTTAAAAATACTCTTACTTATTTTTAGAGATTTTATTTATTCATTTGAAAGGGAGATGCAGGGATCCCTGGGTGGCACAGCGGTTTAGCGCCTGCCTTTGGCCCAGGGCGCGATCCTGGAGACCCAGGATCGAATCCCACGTCTGGCTCCCGGTGCATGGAGCCTGCTTTTCCCTCTGCCTTTGTCTCTGCCTCTCTCTCTCTCTCTCTCTGTGACTATCATAAATAAATAAAAAATTTTAAAAAAATTAAAAAAAATTTTCAACATTAAAAAAAAAAAAAAAGAAAGGGAGATGCAGAGAGAGAGAGAGTGAGAGGAAGCAGGAGCAGGGAGCCCAAGGCGGGGCTTGATCCCAGGACCAGGAGATCATGACCTGAGCCAAAGAGAGACGCTTAACCATCTGAGCCACCCAGGCACCCCTTAAAAGTACTTTTAAGCCAATGCATGCCCTTTACTTTAGAGGTGAATTCTCTGAAAAGCAGAACAAGAAAACACTTGTCACACTCCATTAGACATGCTTGTTTTTCTATATACTGCAAATTAAGTATAAAGGAGGCCAATGAGGAAATTCATGACCGAGATCATTATAACCTAATAATCTGGTGGCTTAAACAAAGTCTCTCCCCCCTTCTGAAAATACATTCATGCTAGCCAGTGAATAAAGTGTTAGGATTTTGGAGGTTTATCTGAAATGCAATTATATCTTAGATATATTCAATGCATGCAGTCGGTATTTATTTAGCACCCACTGTGTACATGGCATGGTGCTGTGAGCTAGGAGTCTGAATAAAACAGCTCCTTTTCGCTTGGAGCTTACAATCCAGTGAGAAAGCTGTACCAGAACATAACACGATAACGCAATAGATAATGTCATAAAAAAAAGTACAGGGTACCTCAGGCTCACTCCCTATTTATAAATACTCCGTTTATTTATAAATATATATATAATATACATATATAAATTTTATATATTTATATATATACATTTATATATGTGTGTGTGTATATATATAACCTTCACTCTTAATCAATGACTCGAGTATCGTGTGTAGTTACGACATTTCCCACAATAGAGGCTCAGACTGAGTTTGCTAAGGTCGCCCACCTCTGTGAACAGTCCAGAATGTCCTTGTTAACTCTGGAAAAGACACGAAGTTGTCAGGGTTTCTGTCACTGGATGTAGATTTCCAAAAAGAACCACATATATTCTTTCTCACACAGCTAATGTTTTTGCTAGACAAAGAACCACCATCTTCTGATACAGACACAGTAGACTTCACCTGACAATTTTAGAAGCTTATAGGGAAATTCTAAATGTTCGATGACCTCTTACCTAGTTAACAGCATAAAGTATATACAAAGGTTACCAAATTTCTCATGCTCCTATAAACAAGATCAGATAAACATCCAGTGCCTATTTAATGTTGTTAACCTGAGATTTTCTGGGAAAAGGCATGCTGTCCCCAAAATGCAGTTAGTTAAAAAAAACATGTTTTATTAAGTAGACACCGAAAAACAAAAACAAAGTTCTCTCTCCACTTATTTACTTATCCGATGATGAAATGCAGAGTAAAGAAAAGTCCGGGAAAGCACTTTTAAATTTTATTTTGTAATATTTCAAATCAGTTCTGAAATAAAAATAGCAATGGGTAAAATAAATTGGGAAAGTCTAACCCACCCATTTGGTATTTACCAAAGCTTCTCTCCAATGGAGAAAGGTTCCTGTTATGTCAAGCAGAAGACTTATATAATTATGCAGATCACCCAAGCTCATCATTTTCTTATCTGCGAATTCTACTTGACTTGAGCTGTGGGTCTCAGGATTAATATTTCTTTGAAGAAAGGCAGGAGATTTACATATATATACACACATATATACATACATACAGTAGCTCTACAGAAAATTTATAGGCAATAAGTTAGGCAATATAGCTACAGGGGTATAATCTGTTCTTTATATTTTCCTGGGGGAAGAAAACCTCATTCTTCTGACATCACATTCCAAGCCTGATACAGAAAATTCAGGCATCCCTGCAAGAAAACCTGATTGATGATAAGCAACTTTCCCTGTTGGACCAAGACCCAGGAGGGCCAACAACTGATTCTAAACTATACAAAAACGTGCTGAAAAACACTTACATATAAATTGTGACACATTCTGGGAACTCTGAGTTTCTGCTTCACCATCCGTGGACGAGTTAAGAGGATAGTCATGTGCTGGAGCTTAACTAGCTGGTCTAAGAAAGAGAAAGGTACTGGGCAAGAGCAAACTCACTGAGGCCCAAGCTCTCTTCCTCGCCCCCCTCCACTCTCAACAGCTTAGATGCCTATCGGGGTCACAGCTCTGGGCCTGCATCCTTGGCAGCCAATGTGACAGCCCAAGAGAATAGGAAGAGAAGCGGATGCACAGAACTCAGTTCTTAAAGAGCCATCTACTCAAGTGTTCCTAGACCCTCTATTCTCACCCTATCGATGGACCCGTATGTAGATAATAACCCCACACAGGACGACTGCTTAGCCTTCGGAAACCTCCACTGACCCAGGCTCTCCCTCCTCCTGGATATGATCTGAAAGGATGTGTACCCCCAGGGGCCCATGACTGCCCCTCCTCGTCCCCCCCACACCCTACAGAGGCAGATGTGCCCTCCAGTTCCTCTTCTTCCCATTAAAAGCCCTCAGCTGTCTTAACTGTGCTTCAGGCTTCTGCTCTTTGCCATCTCAACTGCTTCCTGCCTGTTTCCCAAGGTCCCCATAAAGTATGACATGCTCGACAGAGAACCTCCAATCCTCAGTGTATTTTTACTACCAAAGGTCAACCAAGCCTTTCATGAGCAGCTCCTTGACATACATACTACGTGGAACAGGATGGCCCATCTCTTTGCTCCTCCGAGCTCCAGGACATCCTAGGACATACATTCGCTTATAGTGATTCTTCTCAAATTTCATAACATACTGGCCTTTTTTTTTTTACAAGAAAAACCATTTCCACGGACCCCAATGAGAAAAGCAGTGGCTGTAGAGCTAAGTTTTTAAGTTATAAAATGTCAGCCACACACTTCTCCTTCTGGCAACTGCTGTAACTGGTCCCAGACTTATCTTCCTGCTGTAAACAACCAGAAAACTGAGCAAAATATTTGGGGCAACTGTTCTGAGGCAACAGACAACGGGGCAGTGCAGGACTGAATGACCTAAGAGAAGGGAAACACATGGTAAATATGCGAGCCGATTGAAAACAACAGTGTCCCCTTTTTCCCTCTTAATGTTCTTAAGATACAAGGGACTGTTCAGAATAGCATCACTGCACGGTGGGGGGGTTCACTGTATACACACGTATATACACACACACAATGACTGTGATTTATTATAATAAAATAGTTCGGTCTGTACCTAAGTTCAAAAGAATTTGGATTACCCTCAAAAGTGAATAAACAAAAATTTAAAAATAGTATAAAATTGCCAGGCCCTTCCCCCGGGGTACATTTGTGGCTCTCGGGTTAAGGAAATGATTTTGGAGCAGGTTCATGAATGTCTGCTGCTTCTTGACAGCCTCCTTGATGCGGAGCTAACAAACGCCAGGTTGCGTCCCAGAAGCGAGCAGAGGTCATGATGCATAGTAGGTGCTCAATGCAAGGCCACTGTATAAAGAGATGCACCTCCTGTGCCAGGGGACCTGCCCGTAGCCCTCCCTACACGCAGGGGCCAGCCCCTCCTCGTGGGAAGCTTCCCTATGGCTGAGAGTGTCGGTGCAGGTTGTGCTTCCTCCAGTCTTCCCACCATTGCCTTGGTGATGTCCTCGGGCTCCAGTCAGCAGCCTTCAAACCAGGCTAAGTGTCTCCCTGCAGTACACAGAGTTCCAGGTTAGGGGCACAGCAGGACAGTGGCCAGGGTTTTACCTCCTACCTGTGCTTTTTTTTTCAAAGCCAACCTGCCTGCACCTGCCACCTGCCCCAGGCTCTCCTTCTCTCCTTCCCAGGCACCCCACTCACCCATCTCCCACCGGGAGTGCTCCAGGCCCCAGGGACCGGCCCTTCTAGGTGCCACACAAAGGGACAGCAGAGTGCAGAGCACGTGACTCTGCACCCAAGTGCTGAGGCTGGAGGTGACCGACTCAGGTGTGTCAATCTGCTCCATCTTCCCATTGGTGTCGTCAAACACCCATCTTAAAACTGAGCTCTTTGGAGGAAAGGATGAACTTTTTTTTTTTGGGGGGGGGGTGGGGGGAGTCAGGAAAAAATAAAGTCAGACTCCATCTGGCAGAAAAGTAGTTGACTGGCTGATTTGCCAAATGATTGAAATCACATCTCTTGGAGCTGGTAAGCCTATGGTAAACAACTTCAGATGTCAACTTAGAACCGTGAAGAGAGGACACAGATTTTCAGAACTAGTTCAGTCCTTCCGAGGGCACAGAAGCTGGAGACTCAGTCTGCCCTGCATCGCCTTGATCAAGAGATCAAGAAGGGAACTGAGGCAATTTTCACATGATTATTCAAATGCGATAAAATATGTCAAAGGCTCTCGGAAAGCTATAAAGCGCTTCGCAAAATTATGCTGTACTTAACATTCACACACACACCCCCATTCTGGTTTCTATGACCATCATCTCAGTTTTCAAGTGCTCACAAACCACATGAGACTAAATTCTCACTTCTGGGAATGTGACAGGATGAACGGGGTTCTGGACTACGGGCTCCTTATGGGCAAAGACTGCATTTTCTGTGTAACCCACACCCAGCAGCTTTTCTCGTAGGCAATCACCATTTAATGCACGCCTCCTGGGTTGAACCACACTGAAAACTGAAAATGAAACACGCACCTCAGATTCTGAATTACACCAATCCACTAAAACAAGCTGCCCTGCTATACTGCAAACAGGGATTGCCACTGGGCAATAAATAGAACAGGTGCAACAATCAGGGCTCAGAATGCTCTGGAAACTCCACAGAAAGACCTGCAGGACGGGTCTGCGTGTGCTGTGTGAACTGAGATTTTTCCTTTACCACGGGATTTGCTTTCTCTTCTCCTTCCCAGTGTTGGCCTGAATACAGCCCACAAGAGCCTGACCCCAGGAAGTAACAGGGCAGGAAGCTGGGGTTACCCCCATGACACTGTCTTCCTGCAAAGTTTCTGCAGTTGGTTAACACCTGTTACAGGAGGCTTTCCCTCCAAGGATTCATCTAGACAGGTAAAGGAGGAGGAGTGTGCTCCTTCGCTGTGACTCTTTATTAACCCTATTTTTAAAATAATTTGTAAGAGCAAACTGAAGTAACAGTAAGAAGAGTCTCAGTTTTGAAGCGACATTTTCTTTTTGGTTATATTTACCAAAACAGAATAAATGCATTGCCTTGATTGAAATCCAATCCCTTCTTTGAGATCCTGAACTTCCTAATAAAACAGGAGCTCTCCCTGGAAGGCTTTATCTTCTCTACGAAGTGGCCATGTACAGTATGGAGAACTCGAATTGCAGTATAACATAAATGTAGAAAAGTATACAAATCAAAACTGCAGCTCCATGAATTTTTCTTTACCAAATGAATACATCTGTGTAATCAGCGTCTGAATCAAAAAACATGACATCATCAGCATTTCAGAAGACCCTCATCTAGGGCACCTACACTTATTATAAAGAAGGCAAATTAGGACAAAGACATGAAAATAAACATAGGATGAACAGGGTGGTGCATACACAAAAACCCAACCACTAGTGATTTGAATAGAACATACCCTAAGCTTATGCAAACTGACCCCAAAACTACAAGAGGATGTTTGGTTTGTCCAGCCAATGAATGAAAGTCCATCTCCCTATCTCTGTTTATTTTTATTTTTTTATTTTTTTTTAGATTTTATTTATTCATGAGAGATACAGAGAGAGAAGCTGAGACACAGGCAGAGGGAGAAGCAGGTTCCCTGTGGGGAACCCGGGGATCACACCCTGAGCTGAAGGCAGGGCTCAACCACTGACCCACCCAGGCGTCCCATTGTTTCCAGTTTTTATTTAAATTCTAGTTAGTTAACGTATAGTGTTACTTTCAGGAGTAGAATTTAGTGGTTCATCACTTACATATACACCCAGTGCTCATCCCAACAAGTGCCCTCCTTGATCCCCATGACCCATTTAGCTCATCCCCTCCACCCACTTCCCCTGCAGCCACCCTTATTTTGCTCTCTATAGTTATTCTCTCATTCGGTTTGTCTCTCTCTCCTTTTTCCCCTACATTCATCTGTTTTATCTCTTAAATTCCACATATGAATGAGATCATATTGTATTTGTCTCTCTCTGACTGACTTATCTCACTTAGCATAATACACTCTAGCTCCATCTACATCATTGCAAATAGCAGAGATTTCTTTTTTTTTTTTTTTTTTTAGATTTTATTTATTTATTTGACAGAGAGAGAGAGAGTGTGCACACAAGCAGGCAGAGGGAGAGGGAGAAACAGGATCCCCGCTGGACAGAGAACCTGATGGGGGGCTCAATCCCAGGACCTTGGGATCATGACCACAGTTGAAGGCAGACGCTTAACTGTCTGAGCCACCCGGGAGCCCCCATTCTTTGATGGCCAAGTAACCTTCTATTATATCTATCTACACACGCACACACACCCCACATCTTCTTTATCTATTCATCAGTCGACAGACACTTAGGTTGTTTCCATATTTTGGCTACTGTAGATAATGCTGCTATAAACTTAGGGCAGCATGTATCCCTTTGAGTTAGTATTTCTGTATTCTTGGGACGAATACCCAGGAATGTGATTGCCGGGTCAGGGTAGGTCTAGTTTTAACTTTCTGAGAAATTTCTGTACTGTTTTCTTATCTCTCTGTTTCTCAATTTGTCCATCTGTCTGCCTACCTGCACTCTTCCTCTACCCCTCCTTCCCTTTTCCTCCTCATCCTGCATGACCTCCAAATGTTAGAGACCAAAAAAAAAAAAAAAACTAAACTAAACTAAAAAAGCAACTTGTAAACAGTTGTGAAGACTATGACTTCTACAATAGCATCTCACTTAGCTAATTAAAACAGCGAGCATTTAGCCTAGGTCAGTACTAGATAAAGAGGTCAAACTAAATATTTAAAACTTTGTACTAAGATGTTGCTGCTGGGGGAGGTTAGGGAGAGGGTGCCCTGACCAGACCTCCTTGTGCCTATTTTGCAACTTCCTGTGAATCTGTAATGCTTTCAAAATAAAAAGCTAGTGACAAAAAGCTTTGCTATGGCAGCAAAGCCACTAGTCTTATTTATGTAACATGGTCAGTGTTTTTAGTATGATTTTTCTAAGAACTACAGCAATTAAAAAAAAAATATTAACTTCTCTGGAAACCTCTAAAAACAACACTGAAGAGAAATAAGATATTAAGTTCAAATACCTACCCTAAAATGTGTTTTGGAAGCGAAGAACAAAATACCTAAAAACATTAAGTAGGGTACGCATGATAATTTCCTTAATCCTAAAATTAAAAAAAAAATTTCCTTAATCCTGCTTCCCCTCCTCACACCTCCTCACTACCTTACACCTGACCCCACCCCTGCTGCTTTAACACTAAAAAATGTGCTAACCATAAAGCGAATACTCAAAGAAAAATAAATGTATGGCTCTCAGAACCCTGCGTATTAGGGGCGATGGTCTCTTCTCTTTGTGTTGTTTCCCAAATAGACCACTCCAAGCATGATAGAGCTGCACGACGACGGCTCTCTAAGTCCAGAAAGGCTCACGGATGGAGAAAATGGGGCACGGAGGTCAGACCACCCTTCAACCCATTTGTAGATCAAATAATCTCATAAATCGTCTCATTGTTTAATAAAGCAGTTACGCTGCTCGCCGTAGTTCCAAGATAAATTATCATCTCTGAACTGTTAGCTTTTCCATTTTTGGTGTTTCTTGCAGCAAAAGCAATTTATTTTTACTCACAATTTATTTTAAACAACTTTAAAAATAACTAAATATACTGCTTGGCAGAAAGAGCAAGTCCCCAGCGTATGTGAATCCGTGACCCGTCTGCCACCCGCCCTGCGAACGTGAGAACGACGACAGACAGCGCGATGTGCTCTCGCGGTCCATACACACCTGCGGGCCCTGATCCTAGTGAGCAGGGGAAGACCAGGGGCCCAGAAAGTTCGGAGGCTGGAGCCCCGATGAAGAGTCTGTGCTCGGGAAGGGGCCCGCCGGGGTGCACCGCGCGGTACCTGAAACAGCGTAGCAAGCAGATCAAACAGTCCTCGGAAGACAGGGTGCAGACTCATGGTTTTCTCTCTTTAGAAAGCTGAGCTGTCGCCGAAGGGTCGAGGGCTCCGGGTGCAGGTCTCCCTCCTGTGAGATGGTCCGGGTGTCCAGGGGCCGCACCGGGAAACGCGCGGGCCCGTCCCTGCCACCAAGGCCGTGACACGGGGAGGAAGGATGAGCAGGAGAAAACAGACAGAACAGCAGCCTCCCCAGCAGCCAGGAGAAGTCCCAAAGTAGAAACAGCACGAGAAGAAGTGACTGGGTCGTACGATGAAATAAGGAGCATTTCAAAGACTGGCCCCGAGCCACGCAGGGCAAACAACAGTCCAAGCAGCCTCCTCGCGGGGCGTGGAGCCCAACCCGGGGCTGGATCTCACGACCTGAGCCAAAACCAAGAGTCAGAAGCTTAACTGACTGAGCCACCCAGGTGCCAAGATAAGAGCGATTATTATCTTCACTCTGCAGAGGCAAAAATCACGACTTGCTGTAGTTACTCAACTCGGCCACGAGCACCCCGCAAGCAAAGTGAGGTCCAGGTCCGGAGACAGCACCCCTGTCTGTCATATCCTGCACGGTCCTACTCGCGTGGAGGAGGGAAAGCCCTAATGCTTCACTGTTATCCAAAGAAAAGCACCACAGAACAGGTCTAGAGATTTTTTTTTGGTATATTTATTGTTTTATATGCTCATATTTTAGTCCCACGTATACATTTTAGTTTTCCTACTTATAAAAAAAAAAAAAGTCCAACCTCAAGAAGATGCTAGTTATAAGAAGGTTATACTGCCTTTTCTGGAACAAAAACATCCATCAGATGTTAGTGATGATCATTCTAGAATCCCTGGCCTTGGGCACTCTTTAACCTGTTATAATAATGTTCAGATTGGAAAAATTATAGACACGATAATTTCGGACACGCTTAGAACCAGCGGAAGTTCACAAACATCCACCCAGAGTAGCCTTGGTTGTAAGAGCAGAATGATTCCTGGAGCCCCAAACAACTGGCACAGGCAGCTTTCTTGACCTCTGGCTTGCTCACTCTCCTTCACCCCGAGAATGTAGTCAATTCCTGGCTGAGGAAGTGTCCCTCTTGCCTCTGAGTCAAGAAACCCTGGAATATTTCCCCCAGTCTTGCAGACACATGCATTCCACTTCACAGCCAGGGAAAATACAAATGGATAGAGACGGTCCAGGCGAATCTGCACCAGCGAGTGGGCATATCTGAGAGGCGACCGTAAGCACCTGCTGCAAAATAATACCCCCAGCAGGGAGAGCAGGGTAGTGAGGGGGCCGGACAGGTGCCAGCGCCCGCACGGACGGCCAGGGGGGCACAGAGCCACGTATCCCTGGAGCCAGCTCGTGCTGCTCTGCTCAGTCCCCCTACCCTGCTCACTCGCATGATGGTGCACATGCCCCCAAGACAGTAGAACCAATCTGGATCATACCAGGTTCTGCGCACTACACATTTGAAGGCTGAACAGAAGCATGTGCAGGTGAAGCTTCACTCGATCAAACTCTCTTTGGAAGGAAACCCATCTGCAGATGGGATTTTTTCCCCGATTGGCGCACTGAACGTGCACCTGCGACATAGACTATGCTGCTTCCTCAGATGGAGAAGGGCTTACTCACGTCATCGTTCTCCCTCCATCTCTAGGAGGCCACTGCGGAGCTGACGTGTTTGATGGCACATTTCAAAAATCACTGGATATTAATTAGTTATTACCTGTTACTTTTAGAACAGCTCTTAAACTTAGCCTCGGCCTTGTCGCTTTGCGAAGAGCACACCTGACGATCCTAAGATCAGGACAGCTGCTATTACACTACGTGACGCCTAGTGCTTCTCTTTTCATTAAAATTCAACCTGGGGATCCCTGGGTGGCGCAGCGGTTTGGCACCTGCCTTTGGCCCAGGGCGCGATCCTGGAGACCCGGGATCGAATCCCACATCGGGCTCCCGGTACATGGAGCCTGCTTCTCCCTCTGCCTGTGTCTCTGCCTCTCTCTCTCTCTCTCTCTCTCTCTCTCTCTCTCTCTGTGACTATCATAAATAAATAAAAATTAAAAATAAAATAAAATAAAATAAAATTCAACCTGGTAAGTGGTGCTCAGAAGTCACCCAGCCTGTCAAACTTCTACTAGACTACAAACCTGCACTCGGCACACCTGTGCTGACCAACATCACGCTTCAGCTGCGGCTACCACCTCCTTCCACCCCTTCCCTGGTCACCTAGCTGAGAGAGAAAGCAAGCCTAGAAGGGAAATGAAGTCTGACCTCTTCCCAAACCAAGGTCCAAGAGGAAAGAAAAAAACAAATCCCCCTCAAACTGCAGGAGAAGTACGTATACTATTGGCGACTCTCCCCACCCTGGCACCCCGTCTTCATTGGCTTCGTCTGCACGGTTCAGGCCTTGAATTCATGACTACTTATTTTCCTGGCTATCATTTGAACGTTTTGTTTTTGCAACTGGGCAACATTATGAATATGTAGTAGCCATTGCCCAACTCTCTCAAAGCCTGGCTCTCCTAGCCAAGACTTTAAGAACAAGACTCTGGCATGAGGCAAGATGGTCTCAGATAACCACCCAGGTCTTCAATCGTCTGGGCCTTTTCCCATCGATGCCTCTCCTTCAAACCAGGCACATCCCTGAGTTTGCATAATGACAGAGCGTCTTTAGAAGTCAAAAGTGAAGCGAAAAACTGGGCAACTGGTCTGACTCTTTATGTTGTCCCATTTCACCAAATTGCTCAACTTTCTGTCCTGCCTTGGCTGGGTGGACCTTTGTGGATTGAAGGTCAAGTGGCATAGCTTTTGCCCAAATAACTTCTGCAATGAATGCATAGAGGCCAACTACTAAGCAAGCCACCCTGAACTCAATACACTAAATGCCTGGAAGTTGACGGGAAGAGTTTACTTATCCAACAAGAGATGCATCATCTCTGGCTCTAAAAAATCCATGTTTTCCCTTAGTGATAATCTCTAAGCCTCTACTACATCGATGATGACTACAGATCGATTATTCAGTTTACATATGGGATTTTTTTTTTTCGTACTTTGCTTTATAATTAAGAAATAGAAACGATCATTGGGAATCTCTGCTAGAGCACTGAAGTTTCTACTATGTTAGAAATAGTAAGAAGAAAGCTTTTTCCTTCCTGATGGAGGAAAATAAACACTGTGTTCTGACTTTTCTTTTGGAAAAGTTATGGGTCATTGTCAATGAGAGATCTACTAACTCTCACATCCCACGTCCTATTCATTTAAACAATGACGTTCCTCTAAGTGAGAATTGTGATTTCTGTAATATTTTCTCTTTAAAGTCAATGCTTCTGTATATAATCTCTGGCACATTGGCTTCTTATAAAGGATCTGATACAGACAGTCAGCAACCCTGGAGTGTACACAATTTGTTAAGTTTGTCCTCTTCATAACAGCTATTTACACACCCTCACGAGTTTAAGTGTGTGCTTCATTTAAATCACAGAAATGACTCTACAGATCGGTGTGAGGGCATTACCACATTTAGCCACAGGCACTGCTAACTGACCCAACTGCTACATCAAGGTGCTTTCCCTCCTCGTTTTTACTTCACATATTTATAGATCTGGCGAATTTACAGAAGTTTATGACACAACTTCAAAAAGTCATAGTTCGGATTTCTAAAGTAGATGTTTTCAAGGCTCACATATGTATTGTCCTGTATCATATGAAATGTGCAATTACGATGCATATATAAAGACACCTACCTCTAAAAAAAACAAAACAAAACTTCATAACGAGAAAAAAAGTGGGGAAGAACAAAATCGGAGCAGAATGTACCAAAATTGTGAAGGACGTTGGGTATAAGTAATAGGAGTGCAACAAAAAATTTGAGTATTTTTTATGTTAGTCTCTCGATTCACAAATAGGACTCCAGTGAGAGGAGGCATCAACGGCTAAGAAGCGATGATGTCTTAAAGGAGGAAGAGGGAGAGCTTTGGAGACGTGTGATACTGGTGTCTGGAAAAGGTGTCTGCTGTGTAGCGGGAAAACCTCTCCACGCCTAAATGTTGACTAGCTTGGGCAAACTGCAGAAGGGCTGAAAGCCTGAGTCCCTCACCTCCAAATGTGGATAATTACCCCCATCCTGTGGGGTTGTTAGGAAGCTTGGAGAGATGGATGTTAAGGCATTGTGTAAACTGTAAAGTGCTGTACAGTGCAAGGTGTTATTATTACGATGACATCACTGCTTTAGCATCTAAATCACAGGGACAGCACACTTATTATTTACAAGTTTAAATATGTATCTTGCATGCTTTCAGATTTGCTTTTAATTTCATAGATGTTTCCAGCTGCAAGGAGTCATCAAGCCATCTAGTTTAGTTATTTTACAGGAGCTGAAACTGGAAAGGTAGACACGAAACTGTTTTCTCTTTCTATTATCACTAACAACGGATTACAGGGGAAAAAATACACTAAGCCATGTCCTAAGAAAACCTCCTTTAGCAATGCAACTTTTGAAGGAATGATGATACATGTCTATTCATATTTGTATTAAAAATAATCACGAACATTGAACGTCTGACATTCTAACTTTAAAAAGTTACGTAGTGTACTTTTGCGGTAATTTGTCAACGTTTTTCATTCACGGTCATACATCAAAATTTTCTTTCTTAGGTGAAGATATATTCATAACAGCTTGCAAAAAAGAAAGAGAGGAAGGAAGCAGGAAAGGCAGGAAGGGAGGGAGGGCAGATTAAGGCAATACATTATTCTTATGAATACACTGCATGCATACAGACTATTGGAGCACCAGGAAATGCCAGCAGAGGTAAAGAAATCAAGAAGTAACTATAAGGATACGGTTTCTGCCTCTCTATTAACTTTGCAGCAAATCAAAGCCAAGAAAAAAATTCTGAAATTCATCATAGGTAAAAGCCCCTTAAAATCAGTATCTTAAAAACCAACGGGTGGCATAATAATTCTTCCACAACCACCTTTCGTTTTTCTGGCATTCATCTGGACGTAATCAAAAGTAGGTGAAATTGGGGCTTCTTTTCCTTTGCTTGGAAAAGAGATGAACATTATTTAAATTTCTAATACCATATTAAAATATACTCTCAAAAAAGGACCTTGCAAGTTAGTACTAGAACACACTTAAAATAGTCTAATTTATCTCGCTCAGGACAATTTAACCATCTGCTACGGCTGATGATATTTAAGAATGAACTGGGAGATACTGCGGAAACACAGACAAGCCAGCATGTGTCAGGTATTCCATGTTTGCTGGTAAATAAGCAAAACCAGGTTTTTGATGTTACAAAAAAAAAAAAAAAGAAAAAATCCTTTCTGACAACCTTTCTGAAATCTCATTTTACAACAGTAAGAATTTTTCCAGGCATACATGCCTGTCCTTGAGATTCATTAAAGTGATTTGTTTCTATTCCAGACTCTAAAATAGTGATAAATCTATGGGTATGGGCAAAGAACCTCAAACACGCACAGGTTTTCACATAAAAATGTCAGTTTGTCATATCGGAGGGATTATATGCATCAATTTTCTACAAAACGTGGAGTGAAAGAAAGGAACTTTCAAACAGCTATAATGATATCATGTGTCAGGAAACACAAATGCTAAGGCAATCGTGGCTTCACCCAGCATGCGCTGGCTTGCAAGTACCGAGTAGTACGCTGTCAGGCATGGCATTTCTGGCTTTGAAATAAAACCCTTCAAAAATATTCTTAAAACCACTGCTAAGTAAAGGGGCCAGGAACCACTTCTGTATTTCCTCCTCCATAAAGGCATGAACACCCCTGGCATCTCTAAGAGCCCTATTGGGCCCTGTGGTACAAATCTACCTGTTTCCAAATGATCCTCTGCAAATAAACTGGTGAATCTGTGCAATTTTCAACAGTGAATCAGGACACAGGCGTCTTCTAACTCACAAGTGGCCGTGGCTCGGTTCATCTGAGAGACACTTTCTGACCTCAGTGTGATTCAACATGCATTTATCATGTCTAGAATTATGAAGACTTTTGTTCCTCTCTTTGTTTTCTGCAATAGAAGTTAAACAAAGGATGTCAAGTAATCCTTTTTCTCATTCATGACAAGTGGTAGGACCGGATCATGCCACCTGGGGAAGAATGTCAAAACTATCGACTATCATCCAGATTCAGTTCAATTCTTCACAACCAGCCATAAGTTTTAAAAAATGCCATTTTCTTTTCTTTTCTTTTTTTTTTTTTTTTTAAGATTTTACTTATTTACTCATGAGAGAGAGAGAGAGGCAGAGACACAGGCAGAGGGAGAAGCAGGCTCCATGCAGGGAGCCCGATGTGGGACTCAATCCCGGGTCTCCAGGGTCGTGCCTTGGGCTGAAGGCGGCACTAAACCGCTGAGCCACCCGGGCTGCCCCCATTTTCATTTTTAAATGTAAAATGTGTCACCTCTCAGGCACTTTACTTTTGATGTTGTACGTTTCCTCACGGTAGTTTAGAAAAATAAAGGAGGAAACTCTAAAACCTTAGCATGTGCTGCAGTAAGACATGCATGTTCATAAAATGACCAGTGATGGTGGGCTGGCGGACAGGGCGCCAAGCGCAGCAGCAGGTCCTCATTCTTTTCCCTTTGCCTGGACGCAGGGCAAAACCTCATTGTTGAGATCCAGCTAAATGTTCTCTTTCTGAGAAACTGTCCCCATCACAGAAATAGGATGAAGCCCATTTTGGGGGGCTCCCACTGAAATCCCAAATCTCATCTACCGTAAGATGCGGCCTTACCCGGGGTTGCTCCATCTCTCTCCCTGCTCAGCCCTTCCACCTGTGTGTGCTTCAAAGATAAGCAGTTCCCTTCTTCCTCTCGTATTTCCAGAACCCAGCACACGGTGTGCACGCAGTGTCTGTGGTTCTGGAACTGGTGTGCATCAGAAGCTTCCACAGGGCTCATACTCTCAGACTGTAAGCCAAGCCCCATCCCCATAAGCACCCTATCCAGAAGGCCGGCTGGGGGAACCCAGAATGTGGGTTTCTATCAGCCTCCAAGTTCTACTGCTGCTGCTGTCTTGGGACACACACCCTGAGAGTCCTGAGAAGTAACAGACTTCTCAGGACTTCAGGGAGAAAAAAAATTCAACTTTGAGCCTGATTTACTAAGGAAATGCAAAACTGTTCCTGGATCTTGAGGAAGCTCAGGCAATGAGTAAGAAATGGGAGTCTGGGAACAAAGATGAAATATCTTCTCCGCCACAAGCTACACACACCACTTGGGGCACTCATCAGGATTGCCTAAGGAGTCTTTAAAAAAAAAAAAAAAACTTGTTTGCTGGCACTCCATCCCCCAGAAGATTTTATTCAGCTGGTGGAGGGTGCTGCAAGTCATCCTCTTTCTCATCCTTCTCCTGTGATTCTAAGGTACATGCAAGGTTCAAAACCTACTGCTTAAAAAAAAAAAAGTCACCTCCTAGTCTTTCCAGTTCAGCCGCTAATGTACAAACCAAGTGATGTGACGCTGTCTTAAATAAGAAATGCAGGATTCCCGTCGGAGGATTTGTGGCATTATAACACAGATGTGATCCCCAACGTACTTATCAGTTGCTCAGAGCTGCAGCTACTCCAGCTGCTCGTCACAGCAACCTGCTGAAGAAAGAAGCTGGTAATCCAGGACCCGGCCTGGCTCAACATGGACAAGACAGGGAGCATGACACAGGACAGGGGCGGGTTATTTCCTGGCCCAAGACAATACCTGCATTTGAAACATGTACTAAAATGATAATTTGAGCCCCCCCTGCTTACTCGCTCTATGGCCTCCAGACTTTTCCATCCGAGCACTTCCACCCACCCAAGTGACCCTTCCTCCTGGAGCCTTCTCGGCCTCTGTGAACAGCTGGAGTGTTGATCCTGACCTTCTAAGCCAAACCCGGTGTGTCTCCTGGGACTCCCTACATCTTGTACTGGTCACACATGAACTGCCTCCAGGTCAGCCTGAGTCACCTGTTCTGCGTCCTCACTGCTCCCCCTCCCGCCTCTCTCCTTGGCCCGCAGAAGCCACCCAGCTCCCTATTTCCACAGTTGCCTCTGCAATGCACTCAGTCCCCACATGGCTGCTAGAATCATCTTTCTCAAACCCCAAACCCATCTTGCCAGTTCCTAGCTTAGGGCTCCCCAGTGAGCCTCCCCTCACCCGGAGGGGGGACGGCCAAGTTCTTAGGATGTGTGGCCTCCCCATCTCCCCCTTCTGCCATCACACTGAGTCACCAGTGCTCCTCAGACCTTTGCTACCACTGGCACGACGCGTGGGATGCCTTCCTATTGTGCATTCTCCAGGGGAAATGCCCGCAGCCCAGGGCCATCTATACCTGGCCCTCTCTCCAGGTGGAACTAAAAGCAAAGAATAAAGCCAGAAGAATTCACCGTGTACAGAATTCTATCATTGGTTCTGTGACATAGTTTCACGCTGGTTATCTATAGATTTCTCTTGCCCTAAATGACTAAAAGGCAAGCACCAACGCTGATTCATTCCTAAGTCTCAGAACATGGATGGAACAGTGCAAACTGCTCACTGTGGCCCAAACGCAAAGAAAATAAAAGCCTAAGTCGTAACAGGCAGCTATTCGTGTCCTTATACTCAAAGGACAAACAGCAGCGGTTAACTTATGCAATTATTTCTCCTAAATCAGGGCCAGGTGTGTTGGCCCACCAGGATGGACTATAAGTTGGAGCAGAGAAGGAAATTCTATCCCTCAGTGCTCGCTTTCACATACTACTTTCTGAAGCAAGCTGCTGAAATTTGGTAGGAGTAAAATTTATTTTAAGCATATGCAATTCACAGATGCTTAGTCAACAGGGTCAGGCATTTGATATTATACTTCAGGGCCTGCAGAGATTTAAAATGTCAAATCCAGCACTTAGTTTCTAACAGGGCTAAACAAACAAGCCACCACCCACCGCTCACTGGCCCCAAACACCCCTCCTGCTCCCCACTGGCTTAGGGAACTTTCTAGACAACTGTATTGACTGTGTCTATCTAAATGTGTAGGAAGGAGGCTGTACCTAGTGACTCTGAAAAAGTGAAAATTTCAGTCAAACCGGTTATTTGACATAAGCTTGGATCCTTGCCTGAATTCAAACTAACCTGCTCATCTCATGCCCATGGGCTGGATGGCAGGCTATCCTTCGAGGTTGTGCAAAGAGCCAACTGTTGCAACTGTCTTAGGAAAGGCGACCTTTTAGGAGGAAGATGAAGAAGAAGGAATGGATGGACAGACGCTAGGATGTCCGACTGGAATGACCCCCGAGAACAAGGTTTATACTCTATCCCCGTATGTGCTGATGGCTTAAGAATAAACCGGTAATAACCAAGGCCAAAAATGTTTCTTACGATGATTTCAAATGTCCAAAAGTGACAGAAGAAAACAAATTGAAAGTAGTTTTGTACAGATCGGAGAAGCAGAATCTGCTTTGGAAACTGTATATGTGGAAACAATGTAGGGGGGAACCGTTCTAGAACTTTGCCCTTTTCTCATATTTGTAAAACCCGACTTTAAATAAGCCCATTTCATGTACTGAGTCCAAAATCACACACACACAAACACACAACTTTCACAGCAAGCCACGGGGCAAAGGCCAAATGCTTCCCTAGGTGGGTCCTAGCTAACATTCTGATCCCACGTGAATTTTAGGGCCTGGGGCACCAGCATGGGGCCAGCTTCCCTTAACAGCCATAATCATCAATTTCCTATCAGAGTTGACTTGCCACTCCTGTCAGAAAAGGTTCAGACACTAGCTGCTGATCCTGAAGTTTAGATCAAGGGGGGTGGGGGGGGGGAGTATTTTCTTTTTAAACAGGGCGGGATCCTTCATCTTTACTGACACTGCCTCTAAAAACATTTCAAAACATGTTAGTGCTGTCACGTGGACCAAGTCTAATCATGCAGCACAATGGGTTTTTGGCAATCGGCTTCTTCAAACTTCAGAATGAATTTTTGAAAAATCACGGACTCAGCAACTAAATATATAAAGCCAGAAATAATGGTTACAAACCCACTGGAGCCATCGGCCAGGTAACTGCTGAACAGAGCTCCACGCGTGTGAATACATGAGATAAACAGACTGTTGGGCCCCTTTGCAGATTGAAAAAGCGATTAACTAATACAGATCTTCCTTGACTCGCGATGGGGTTATGTCCCCATAAGCCCAGGGCAAATTAAAAATATTTTAAGTTGAAATGCATTTAATCCACCCAACCTACCGATCATCATAGCTGAGCCTAGCCTACCCTCAACGTGCTCAGGACACCTACGTTAGCCGACAGGGGGATAAAATCATCTAATGCAAAGTCTATTTTATATGAAGTGTTGACTCCCTCACATGACTTGTGAAGTCCGTACTAAAAGTGAAAAACAGGATGGTTGTCAGTGTGTGGGGGTTGTCGACCCTGGTGATCACAGGGCTGGCTGGGAGCTGCAGCTCGCTGCCACCACCCAGCATCACAGGAGGGGAGAGGGCCGCACCGCCTATCACTAGCCTGGGGGGGAAAATCCAAATTTAAAATTCCAAGTACAGTTTCTACTTAACATGCATCGCACATACAATAAAAGATTCTAGTCAAACCATCATAAATCAAGGACCCTCTGTACTTCATTAACGACTTAAAGAATCACACAGTGGAAGTGTTAGTAGAAACTACTAAGATCACCCTTACCCCTTTTAACTCATAATGTCCAGCACATTCTATGCACTCAATAAATACTCTTTGAATTCTGAGATGGACTCAGGAGCCTGGGGCTGGTAACTGCCACGTCCAGCCTGACACAGAGCTGGAACGAGAAGAGACGTCCCGGCTTCCAGGCCACAACGTACTGGGCTTCCTGACCTCTGAACTCCTGAGAGAAAAGAGGGTAGTGGATCTTCGCTTGGGATACAATTCAAAATCCTCTCATTCCCTCCTCTTCAACACAGCCTACTAAATCGAGAATGTCTTCAGAGGAAAAGCTGGGACAGGCCCCCCGCACTCCCCAGAGAACCACCCAGGGTCTCTCTTCTGGAGCAACACCTTTACCTTTCCATTTTGCAAGGGAGAGGGGCTTGCTTAACAATCCGCGAGCAGTGTCCAAGCTCACTGCTGCTCTGGCGACTGAGCTGCCTCCACAGAAGGCAAAGCAACTACTGAGTAAAGGAGCAAGAGTCTAGACCACCCAATAGGTGGATGTTTGTTCCAAGTTTCACACAGAGACCAGTCCTAAGGAGCCCGTTCCCTGGTCCTTTCCTCCGCCTCCCAGCACCTGCCACTAGGTGTTTGCACACACCCGATCTGGCTCTCCTAAAACCAGAACTCACAGGGGGCAGTGGAGCTAGGTGGAGGAGGCAGGACTCGCGGGTGAGAAGGCCTGAGTCTGAACCCTGGCTCTGCTTCTTCCTAAATGTAGAAGTCGCTTTACTTCTCTGGACCTCAGTTCCCCCTTTTAATAAAGCGCGTACTCACCACATATGCCTAATGTAAGGATTAAAAGGACGTGTAAGACAGTGCTTGACAGTACCAAGAGCCATAAGAACAGAAGATACCAAATCTTAGGGAAAAAAGGCTCTCTAAACCGAGTAAATTTGCTTGAACAAAACCGACTGAATTTGCTAAGGGTCCTTAACACCTTTGGTAAAAACATCTCCTTTTATATTTTTAATAATTCATCCTTTGAAATTGGTTTTGTAATGTTACTCTAACAGAATGACATCTGTTCGCCCACCCTCACAATCGTGTCCAGGAGCATTCTGTTTTAAGCAAATACAGGACAGGCAAATTAAGCGGTATTTATACATTTTCTTGGAAACACATCTCCAAGCACTAATAGCAGTGTTCAAAGGGGGAAGAGCAAAGAGCTGCAAACACTTCAGGAGTTTTTAAAACACACACACACACACACAAAGTGATGCTTTGGAGGTGCTCCAAGAGTCAATTTAAATTAAGGAGGGCGGGGGGGGGGCCCTGTAGCAGAGAGGGAGAGACACCACCTGCCTAAGAGGACCCTGTTGCAGGAGCAGGACCACAGCCTCCAGGGCTCCCCGCAGAGATGAAGGGGAGCCCTTCAGACTCCTTAGAGGATGCAGAGCTTTCCACCAGCTCTGTCGGTGAAAAGACTAATCCCCTATTACTGAAATCACCCTCCACCTCCTCTTTCCTATATTTTGCAAGGTTGTTAACACTCCAGATGTTCCAAAAGAGCTTCTTTACATTAGCAGGTAATCTTTCCAGAGACCTTAGCAGTCTCTCCCCTACACCAGTGATCCCCAAACCTGGCTGCCCAGCGGACCCACCAGAGGAGCTCTCGAAGATCCTGATGCCCAGGTCTCAGATCAGACCAAGGAAATCAGGATGTCTGGGGTGGGGGTGGGGGGCCAGACCTGAGTTTTCGTTTGGTTTGGTTTGAAGATCCCAAGTGATTGTAACCCGCAGCGAAGTTTGGGAACCACACCGGCTTGTGCATTAATGCTGCCCTAACCAACTCACTCAGCGCCGGCCAATGACATCAGCAGCAAGTACAGACCTGACTCTTGGAACCCGGGTTGCTTGATTTTGAAATTGTGTAATTAAGCCTTCGGAGGCATGTTTCTCATGTCAAGTGGGTTTATGGCCGGTAGTCACGAAGCCAAGGCTCGCTCATGTTCAGTCTGGACATTTGGCACCGGTGAGCCACAGACATCAGTCCTTCTTTCAAAAAACATCACCTTCAATATTTCGGTTGGCCCAACGTCAAATTCTTCAAAAAGGCTAAAAGGAACATTCCCCCCCCACGAGAGAAGTCTCGGGATCTTGAGAAGGAAAGTGTGCCGTGGGCCTCATTTCGAGAAGCGGAGGGGACCTGAGCAGGACGGGGCTCCGTGCGTCCGGGCGCCGCCGGGAGCCTGGGGACGCACCCCACGGGCTGCAGGTGCCGGCAGGTCCCGGAGGTCCCGGAGGTCCCGGAGGTCAGGGGCGCGCGCGGAGCCCGGTGCGCCCGGCGCGCAGGGGGATGGAGAGCCGGACAAGCGCCGTGGGGCCGCGCGCGGGGGAGCCCAGCGCACCCCCTTGTAGCCGAGGAGGGCAGCCCGCGCCTCCTCCCTCCCGGCAGCCACAGGCAGAGGCACACGCGAGACCCCCCCAGAAGGGTGCGCGCACCCCAGGAGAGGGCCCGCCCCGGCTGGCAAGGTCGGGGTGCAGCGACACCCGGGGGGGGGTGTGCTCGGGAGGTCCGCGGCCGCGGAGGGGGACCCGGCTCGCCCCGAGCCCCGGGGGCGCGCACCCCGCACCCGAGCGCAGCCGGGCCCCGGGAGGAGGCGCGGGGCGCCCCGCGGCCGCCGAGCCCGGGAAGTTGCGCGCGCTGCAGCCCCGCGGGCCCCGCGCAGGGAGCCTGCCGTCCGGCCGCCTGGGACGCCCCGGCCCGGGAACCCGCAGCCGCTCCTCCTCCCACGGCCCCGGCAGGGGCGCAGCCGGCCCTCCAGGAAGCGGGAAAGGAGGGCGGGAGGCGCTCACCTCTCTTCTCCTCCAGCGCCGGGCTCGCCTGCAAGTGCGCCGCCAGCAGCGCCAGGAGCGCGGCTCCCACGGGCCCCGGGGGGCGCATCGCGGCGGGCGGCGGGCGGCGGGGCCTGAGGTCGCGTCTGCGGGGCGGCGGCCGCGGGACGGGCTCGCGGGGACTCGGGCCGGGGACGGACTCGCGGGGACGCGGGCGTGCGCACCGTGCCGGGGGCGGAGGCTGCGGGCGCGGCGCGGCCCGGACGTCTAGCTCGCGGGGGCGGGGGCGGGGGCGGGGGCCGGGCCGGGCCGGGCCGCCGGGGGAGGGGCCAGGCGGCGGCGGAGGCGGCGGCGGGAGGAGCCGAGCGGCCCAGACGGCGGGCGGCGGCGCCCCGTCCCGGGGACCCGGGGACCCGGGCGTCCCTCCGCCCCCCGTGCCTCCCCCTCCCCCCCGCCCCGTCCCGGGGACCCGGGCGCACCTCCGCCCCCGTGCCTCCCCTTCCCGTGTCTCCCCCTGGCGGAGCAGCGCCCCCCCGCCCCGTCCTGGGGACCCCGGCGCATCTTCGCCCCCGTGCCTTCCCCTCCCGTGCCTCCCCCTGGCGGAGCAGCCGCCCCCCCCCCCGCCCCGTCCTGGAGACCCGGCGCATCATTGCCCCCGTGCCTCCCCCTCGCGGAGCAGCACCCCCCGCCCGGCCCTGGGGACCCCCGCGCATCCCCGCCCCCCGTGCCTCCCCCTGGCGGAGCAGCCCCCCTCCCCCCCGCCGCGTCCCGGGGACCCGGGCGCACCTCCGCCCCCCGTGTCTCCCCCTGGCGGAGCAGCCCCCCTCCCCCCCGCCCCGTCCCGGGGACCCGGGCGCCCCTCCGCCCCCCGTGCCTCCCCCTCCCCCCCGTCCCGGGGACCCGTGCGCACCTCCGCCCCCCGTGCCTCCCCCTGGCGGAGCAGCCCCCCTCCCCCCCGCCCCGTCCCGGGGACCCGGGCGCACCTCCGCCCCCGTGCCTTCCCCTCCCGTGCCTCCCCCTGGCGGAGCAGCCGCCCCCCCCCCCGCCCCGTCCTGGAGACCCGGCGCATCATTGCCCCCGTGCCTCCCCCTCGCGGAGCAGCACCCCCCGCCCGGCCCTGGGGACCCCCGCGCAACCCCGCCCCCCGTGCCTCCCCCTGGCGGAGCAGCCGCCCCCCCCCTCCCGCGCCCCGTCCTGGGGACCCGGCGCATCATTGTCCCCGTGCCTCCCCCTCGCGGAGCAGCACCCCCCGCCCGGCCCTGGGGACCCCCGCGCATCCCCGCCCCCCGTGCCTCCCCCTGGCGGAGTATCCCGGGCCCCGCGCCCCGCGGCCACGCCTGAGGCCCAGGCGGGTAATGGCAAGGATGGGAAAGCACCCCGTATTCCGGGCGCCCCCACCCCAACGAGGCAGCCGAGCCGCCGCTCTCAAGTCTGGGGGCCCGTGGCAGCCCCGCCCACCCCCGACCCCCTGGGACCCGACTCCGGGCTCACACCCGGGCTCGCAGAAGAGCTGAGTGGACGCGTGAGGAGCGACGCGCACGGCCAGGGCTCCCCGGGAAGCTAACACGCGCGCTCAGTCACTTCGCAGAAGATCAGCGCTTCCAATAAAGGCTCCAGACAAACCGCACTGGAGACCCTATTGCAGAAGCCAGGTGCCCCCCGCCCCCCCTCCTGAGACAAGAGGGTCACTCAAGCAGAAGTTCTGGGAAGTCTGCTAAGGGTTTGGCCAGAAGCAACTAGATTTTCTCCAGCTGCAGAAACTTTTTAAAATTTTTTTTATTGGAGTTCCCCCGGTGCTCATCCGGCCAAGTGCCCCCCTCAGTGCCCGTCACCCACGTCACCCGGTCACCTCAACCCCCCCCTCGCCCACCTCCCGTTCCACACCCCTTGTTCGTTTCCCAGAGTTAGGGGGCTCTCGTGTTTTGTCACCCTCACTGATATCTTCACTCATTTTCTCTCCTTTCCCTTCAGCTGCAGAGACTTGAGCTGCAGAGACTTGAGCTTTTGCAGAGCACCGCCTCTCCTCACTGCTCCTTCCCAGAGGGGGCAGGTGGCCGCTGGCCCCATTCTACAACCAGATCCCCTGCTGTCCTGGCCAGACTCACTAGTGACATTCATCCTGGTCCAGCCCGGGGTGTTCTCACTGTTGGAGTAGGAATCCCCAACCTAAAGCAAGGGCACTTAAAGTCCAGAACTCTCCTGTTGCTGGAGGAGGGGTCCCGAGCACAGGGCTTCTCACCACCCCTAGAACCTGTGTTTTTTTCATCTGAATTTAGATTCATTCTTGTTTGTTCCTTTGTTTTAACAGGTAAGAAGGAGCACTGAGCCTGCTGAACTCATTTAGCCCCTGGTGAAGAAGGCTGTGAAGATCCTGCAGACCATGTTTTGGTTTCCTCCACATGTTCCAAACAGGACTTCCAGCAGTTTGCAAAGAAACACAAAGACGGCAGGAACACAAGTTGGGGAAGAGCAAACCAGAAACATCACAGCGGAACATAGGATGAATCTGGAAGTGGGTCTTACAGAAGAGCTGCACACGACAAAGTCCCTAACAAAGGGGCGTACCTAACAAAGACAACAGAACTGACTCTAACACTTCTGTCAAGGAATACGGGAGGTGGCACAAATCAGAGTATCTTTATGTTAAAACATTCAATCAATTAAAACTACAATGAATTTTTTTTAAAGATTTTGTTTATTTATTCACAGAGACACAGAGAGAGACACACACACACACAGGCAGAGGGAGAAGCAGGCCCAATGCAGGGAGCCTGACGTGGGACTCGATCCCGGGACTTGATCCCGGGACTCGATCCCGGGACTCCAGGGTCACGCCCTGGACTGAAGGTGGCGCTAAACCACCGAGCCACCCGGGCTGCCCAAAAGTACAACGAATTTTTAAGACTGCATTAGCAATTTCTCGCATGGGCCCCTCAAAAGAAGACAAAGTGTCAAGATTTTAGAGTTCTCTCTAGCCACCTCTTTGTTGCAGTATGAACCTTTATAGTGATGTTTTGTTCCAACAACCTTTGATATGATCTGATGGTATCTCAGGAAGCAAAGCCTTATTAAAACAATTACTCAAGGAGGCAGTGGGACACTTCAGGCAGACCACCTGGTACTGGGTTGATCCCAAGGAATGGAGAGGAATGTGTGACATTAACATCCTACTGGGACACCTATCTCAGGTTTGAGTTTCTCCTCTGAGTTTGTGATAAAGGGGTGACATTCCAGATAATTTTGTACTTTTTGGCAGGTAGTGGAGTGGTCTGAAAACGTGCTGCTTACAAGGTGAAAAACTATATGACCGAGCTGGCAGGAATGGCATCCTCTTAAGAGAACAAAGCTTTGCCCAGACTGGGCCCTGCATAAAGGGTTCTCAGGCACCCAGTGTCTGCAGAGAGTGCTCCCAGGGCATATCCCAGGCCATATCCCGGGCAAGAGCCACTGCTGCCACCACCCTAGGAATAGCAGGAGCAGCCCCAACTGCATGCTAAGCACTGATCAGAAGTGAGCTCAGCTGACCCGTTAGCTACGTTATACTCTGTTTGCCTTTTATAGCAAGATGACACTGGCTTGGAAAAAGTTAAATAAATAACTTCCCCGACATACCAAAGTAGAATTTGTGAGTCATGAAGCCAGCCTTGAACCCAAATCTAGGCCGTGCTCCCCATCATTCTAATACTACGACTTTTCAAATAGAGACATTAGGACTCCATATTCTATTTCAGAATATATCTTGGAAAGTTTTTAGAGAAGTCACTACCCAAGTTTCTGCTTGGCCAGAAAATTTCTGGATAAAGCACCCACAGACACCGTATTAGCAAGTATGTATTGAGACTCTAGTATTTCCCATATTAAATCTCACGTAGGCTATCAATTTTCATAACACAGGCTGTTGTTCATTCTCTTTGCCAGCGACAAATTGGAAACTTTTTTGCTCCTCTGATGAGCAGTTTTCCTCTTTGAAGAGCTTTCTGGGTATTTTTTTTATTTTTATTTTTTAAAGATTTTATATATTTACTCATGAGAGACACACAGAGAGAGAGAGAGAGAGAGGCAGAGACATGGGCAGAGGGAGAAGCAGGCTCCATGCAGGGAGCCCGACGTGGGACTCAATCCCGTGACTCCAGGATCACATCCTGGACTGAAGGCGGCGCTAGACCACTGAGCCACCCGGGCTGCCCCTTTCTGGGTATTTTAAATAAGAGTTTAATCTTTTCTGAAAGAACGTGGTGGTGAGTCCCCTGCAACCACACACCCAATGGAAAGGGAGGAGAAACAGGTTATTTGACAGGATAAAGAAAGGAGGGTGTCAAATATTTTAAGTGCCTTCTTAGACGAGAGGCATTTGACCACCTGTTTTCTCTGGCCTTTGAGGGCAAAGCAAGGAATGATGAGGAAAAACACTAGGTTGGCAGATTTCAAAAATTTTTTAAATAATCTTTGGTCACCGAAACTAGAGCTAACAGTGGAATGAGCTGCCTCTGAGTGGAATGGTTTCTCAACCTTAGAGAGCTTTGTATGCAGGAGCAATACTAAGGTGGGTTGTGAATTAAGGGCTGAACCAGGTCCCTTACGATCCTAAAATTCCAAAAGAACATGCATTTCTAAAACAGGTTCCCATTTCGATGTCCATGCATTCAACAGCTCTTCCGAAGGTGTATTTTAAGAAGATGCAAAGAATTCAGCAACAGGGTTGCCCCTGGGGAGTCGGGTGGGGGGGGGGGGAAGGGGGGTCAGGGGTTGGAAGGAGGCTTATTTTTCAATGGTTCCTTTTATACCTTTGCAATTTTGTACTGTAAACAGGCATCACCTATTTCTGTAAAGTGAGGGTCAGTGACCCCAGTAGGCCCCCTGCTGAGGTGGGGGCTTCTGGTGACAGACTTTTCTCTGTTTCTTCAGCCACTTATTGTCTCTCTTTGAGTCAAGTTATTTGCATTTGACTCTGAGTTGAGACCTGTCTCTGGCAGAGTAGGGAAGAAGCTGCTGCTTCTTTTCAGGGATTATATGCTGACCCAGAGCTGCCGAGGCATTCATTTGTCATTAGTATTCTTATTAACATTATATGTCATTAGTATTCTTCATTATCTCTAGGGTTGAGGGTTATGTAATGCTTAAAAAGCATGATCACTTTTCTGAATGCCAGTTTCTGGCATTGTTGAGATGTTTGTAACTACGTTGCAGGGGATCTTGTAGGAAGTTTCTGGACCCTGCACGTTGCTTCGGCCACATTAAAGGTTGAAGACTGAGATTAAATAATTTTGTCCAAGATACGACTACGTGTCAGGGATAGTTATAACCAGAAACATTAGCCTCAGGGTTGCAACTGGTGGCCTGAAGAGCAAGTTCAGAATACAGATGTGGCCTGTGTGGCCCGTCAATATTTCCTTTAATTGAATTGATGACGTTTAAAAATCAGGACATTGCATATTTTAAAATACGGATTTTGTGGGGGTTTTTTTGAAAAATGGAAAGTGCTGGTGAGCTGGGTCTGCTTTCAAGCAAGGTGGCAACTTGCTGAGAGATAACTGTCTGCTTCAGAAAGAATATTAGGTCTCCAGCTCACAGGGACACCACCAGGCTTGATTCACCAGTTCGTGGATCCCGCAGGGCTACCGCAGGCATTATTAAGGCTTGCAACTGCACCCTTCCTGGTTAAACAGTACTAATGTCAACCATGCCATAGGTGTGGTTCTCATGTCTGGTTTTCCTCAGCTTCCCTTCTCTTTCCAGCTCACCCTCACTCACCTCATGTGTGGGCATATGCATTTGTTGATAGATTTTGATCCAAAAGTCATAATATATTATATATCACAATAGACCTCATCTTAGATTAGCATATTTCAAATTTTAGCACATTTTGATTTCTTTTTAAGATTTTATTTATTCACGAGAGACAGAGGCAGAGACACAGGCAGAGGGAGAAGCAAGCTCCCTGTGGGGAGCCCCGTGCAGGACTCGATCCCAGGACCCTGGGGTTCACGCCCTGAGCCAAAGGCAGATGCTCAAACACTGAGCCACTCAGGCATCCCTTGATTTTTTCTTTTTTTTTCAGAAAACACAGATGTTTATTACTGCTTATGCCTATATACCATTATCATGGTTAACATCTTACAAGTATATATATATATATATATATATATATATATATATATATATATAAAATTATTGGAGACAGATAGAGTCCTGTTGTGGGATAGAGAAAGAAGGACCTACTTCTCAATGGATGGTGCATGTACAATGACCATGTACCATGAGCTGACCATGACCTGGCAGTGGAAAAAATCCAGGGTAGGAGGAGGAGTTTAAGAGGGTGCCTGCACTAAATATTATTGCTTATCTTGCCAATCATCAGCAAGTTTTGTCCAGCTTATCTGTCTATAATAAATAATAAATGGTAGAATATGTGCTTCATTAGGAAAGAAAGAGAGACACTTGGAGGTATTTTTTAGCTATTTATAATTTAATATTTTAACTAATATAATTATGTCTCTTCTCACATGATAGAGGTAACGAGGCAAAGACCTATCGTCAAGCTTATATTCTCCTCTAAATGAGAATTCAGGGCAGCCCTGGTGGCGCAGCGATTTAGCGCCGCCTGCAGCCCAGGGCCTGATCCTGGAGACCCTGGATCAAGTCCCATGTTGGGCTCCCTGCATGGAGCCTGCTTCTCCCTCTGCCTCTCTTTCGCTCGCTCTGTATCTCTCATGAGTAAATAAAATAAAATCTTAAAAAAAAAAAAGTGTTTAAAAAATAAATAAATAAATGGGAATTCAGGGCACTTCACAAATGGAGAGAATTGTGTCACTTTATTTTTCTTCACAAAGAATATAGATGTAGCGAATAAAGGATTTATCTGTCCTAAACAAGGGGAAAAAATCACTTTTGAGGAAATCTCCAGAAGTTAGATTCAAAGTGGCAGTTTAATTTTTCTTCAATTTTATTTTTTTGATAACCTCTACACACAACATGGTGTTTGAACTTACCTTGAGATCAAGAGTCATATGTCTACTGACTGAGTCAGCCAGGCGCTCCTGAAAGTGGCATTTTTAGATGGTAGCAGGGTCTGTAGGGGCTGAATGGAGGAGGATATTATAAGTTAAGAATGGTCAATAGGGCTAGAAAAATCTAAGCTAATTGCTTTCCTATCTCTGCAGTTGAATGGAAAATGAGACATTATTGCAGTTGTTAATTTTGTAGAACTGAGCCACAAGAAAGCCTGGGTGGAAGCTGAGGTTGGGGAGAGACATGAAACACAGGGCCCTGCCAGTTTACAGATGACAGGTTGACCACCTCGTCCAGATGAATGGCTTCAGAGAGGGGACGGATTAATAAATAACATTTCAGTAATAAAACGAAACACAACAGGGAGTTCTCAGGGTTCTTAGCTATTGTATTAAAATTCACAGTTGGAATAAATGGCATTTACTCTACGTTCGCTGAGTCCAAAGTGACTGGGACAGGGGTCAGTTACCAGTTCCTGCTCCCACAGAAATTATAGTCAGCCTGTCAGAGGTCACCTAGACTACCCAGATGTGATATGTGAAGGAATAAGAACCTTTCTACCTTAATCATCAATTTCACTGATTTTTTTAAAAGATTTTATTTATTTATTCATGAGAGACATACAGAGGGAGAGAGAGAGAGGGAGAGAGAGGCAGAGGGAGAAGCAGGCTCCACACAGGGAGCCTGATGCGGGACTCGATCCCTTGATCCTAGGATCAGGCCCTGAGCCGAAGGCAGATGTTTAACCATTGAGCCACCCGGGCGTCCCAATTTCACTGATTTCTAAGCACCACCGAAAAATAGAATGTGTCACTATTCTGCTACAGAAATGAATTCTCAGCGCCCACACTTAGGGAAATCACTGTGTCATCGGAGATGAGTGACTTGTTCTGCCCGGGTGGCATTTAGTTTTGGAACCTGGTAAGATAATTTGGCAAGGGCCTACCGCCTTTCCTTCCGAGTAATGTCGCTTGAGAACAATTCATTGTCTCGCTTGAGAACAATTCATTGTAGCCCAAGGGGAAGTGTCATGCGTCCCTCAGGATCTGGCTACCCCAACCCCCAAGGGAGGCCGGAACCTTCTGGTCCCCTGGAAGTCAGCCGTATCACATGTTAACGGAGGGAAATGAGTGGCTTCTGGGTAGAAGCTCTCAGCGTAGGCTTCCCTGAGGCTCCTTTCCCTCTTTCTTGTTTTGCCTGGTGATCCTCTAGAGAGGGGCTTCCTCCTCGGCCTGGGCCCAGATGGAATTGACGCTGGGGCGCAGATTCTCCGCTGGACGTACAGGTGACATCTCCGTGATGGGCGTGAGAGTGGCAGAGAATCAGCCTTCAGCAGGCTGTGGGGACTTTCAGGTTGTCTCTTACTTCCTTGTACCCTAACATACTTTAATTTATACAAGAATTATTCAACCCCTAATTATTTGTATATTTTATGTATACTTGATATTACATTTTCTGTTTGACGTATAAGCATTCATATATATGTTTCTTTTCTTTTCTTTTTTTTTTAGATTTTATTTATTTATTCATGAGAGACACAGAGAGAGAGGCAGAGACACAGGCAGAGGGAGAAGCAGGCTCCCTGCAGGGAACCCGATGTGGGACTCGATCCCGGGACGCTGGGATCACTCCCTGAGCTGAAGGCAGATGCTCAACCACTGAGCCACTCAGGTGTCCCCATATATATGTTTCTATAATATATATGTGGCACCTAAATGTGGTGCCTCTCGATCCGATGGGGCCTCCAAATGTGGGGCAGTGCCAGAGAAGCAGGTGGCATGGGAGGTGAAAGGGTTCACTGGAGACAGAGCAAAGGAGATAAAAGTTTGTTGTATACACCGCAAGGGAGCTGCGCATGGAACAGCAGAGGGGAGGTCGCGAGGTGATGGGTGGAGGCTGTTTCTAAAGGGGAAAGATGAGGGGCAATGGCCAGAATGGGATGCTCCCTCTTTGGTAACTGTGCCCAGTTGTAAGTAGCCCCCTGGTCAACCTGGGCCTACGGGTATGTTGAGGTGGGCGGCCTGATGAGCCCGGTCTGCATTCCATTGCTGAAGTCTGTTTGCCTAAAAGTGGCCTCTAAAATAAATATATTAATATTTGGAATATATCATGTATACACACACACACATATATTTAAATTGGGGAAGGGCATGCAGTAAAGCTATGATCTAAAAATCGCTATTAACTAAATTGACTTTGAGCATGTTTTATTTTTTTGATCTTTCCAAACCAAAAGCCTTGTTTTTTTTTTCCTCTGTAAATTGTCACAAACGTTTGCCCTACAGATGTGTTATGACTTGAAGTAATGTAAGCACCTAGAGCATAGCACTCGCCAAAAACTGCCACGTACCTGTGTTTTTGGAGCTATGGGTTGCATATAGAACATTCTTTCATTTCCATTGAGATTTCCCTATATGCAGACAGAGCAAAAAACAAAGACAGTCCACTGGCTCAGCCAGGAGCCCCCTGCCACGGAGTGCACCCCCTTAGATTTATCCTTCAGTTGGTCTCCATGGTCATATGAACAATCTAAACATAGAATTAGTCTTTGAATGTTTTTTTAATTTAAGAAAAGAAGACCCCCTTCCCCATGGCATAACTTAGCAACAGTGATTTTTCTCTGAGATTTCTAATGATGAACTTTGAGGACCAGCCTTGTTCCTGGCCCTCAAAAGAACTGCTATTTGTTGTAGCAGCTGCAAGGGAAAAAAGGGCAATGAATGTCCCAAAGAGGGCTGGCACCGCAGTGCGTGCTCCAGCCGTCTGCAGATGGACGCGCTAACAGGGCCCAAGCCGTGGACTCCGTCGGCTGGCACTTTTGGAGCCCGGCTGGAGGCCTCACCCAGCCAGTGCCTCTACACAATAGCTCCCCGATTGCCTTTCTTCAAAGGTTGCTTTCAATCCTGCCTCCTTTCCTGTGGGGCGGGGGTGGGGGTGGGGAGGAGTCTCAGGTTCCAGACTGATACTGGGATCTTAGAGCAGCTGTGAAGGTGAAAGTTAGCTGTATTCAAGCCGGAGGGATTCTGAGGCCAAAGCAGAGAGCAGGAGGAGAAGGCTGCTGGGGCTGAGAAGGCCTCTGCAAAGACCAGAGGGGTTGCCCTGGGGAAGCCCCAGGGCCTCCTGCCCCCAGGCGCTAGGCCAGGATTTTTGTGGGATTTTGACATCTGAGAGCTTCACCTGAGACTTGTGGGAAGCTGGCCCTGCATCTGAGCCACACCTTGGGATATGCATGTGTGGTGTTTGGATTTCCTTCTTTTTATTATGTTTGCCTACTTTAAAAAAAAAAAAAAATCCTGGGAGCTTTTGTGTCTTTTCGTGAATCTTTCACTTCTTGTTTTAATTAATTCTTAAATTATTATTATTATTTTTTAGATTTCATTTATTTATTTGAGAGAGAAAGAACAGGAGCAAGGAGGAGGGACAGAGGGAGAGGGAGGGGGAGAAGCAGACCCCCCTGCTGAGCAGGGAGCCCATGGGGCTCCATCCCAGGACCCTGGGATCATGACCTGAGCCAAAGGCAGACACTTCACTGACTGAGCCCCCAGGTGTCCAGTCTTTCATGTTTTTTTTTTTTTTTTAGATTTTATTTATTTATTCATGAGAGACAGAGAGAGAGAGGCAGAGACACAGGCAGAGGGAGAAGCACGCTCCCTGCAAGGAGCCTGATGTGGGACTTGATCCCAAGACTCTGGGATCACGACCTGAGCCAAAGGCAGATGCTCAACTAGTGAGCCACCCAGGGGTCCCAGTCTTTCATGTTTAAACAAGGGATTGGAGGCAAAATTAGTCAGGGAGACTTGGGGGGGGTGGATTTCCCTGGTTTCTGAAGGATGGAGAAGGGGAATATTGGTTCCTTATCTCCTCTCCTTCTCTGAGATTTGGGATGTTTCTCAAATTTCTCCTTGAAATTGTGAGATTTCCCGCAGTGTCTTTAGCCTACCACCTGCAGAAGAGGGAGGTCCCAGATGTCTCCAGGAAAACCGGCCGGGGAGTGGGGGTTCTTTTTCAGCGGGCAGCATTGAGTGGGCCATGCCAACCATTCCCAAGCATTCAGGGAACCAGCGGCAGGAGCAGTGGGTTGAGCTCCTAGCCCCACCATGGAGGGCATGTCCCAAGATGCGTGGTTCCTCAGCCAAGCACTGAGATGTCTCTCCCCCCAACATGTTTTGCTCTCGGTTTACCCTAGACTGGGCGAGGGTCTGACCTGACCCTTTGGAGAGTCCTTCTGAGTCTTCAGGGAGGTGCCAGGTGGTAGGCCGCTCACCCCGGCTCCACGGGCCCTCTGAACTGACTGCTGTTTGACAGAGGCTAGAACCACCTGCAAGCGTGGCCACGTCTTCTGGAGGAAACAACCCCCCCTCCCTCCCCAGCCCTCCTGGAACTGGGGAGCAGAAAAGCTCTCATCTGCTCCCTGTCACCCAATCCCTATGGTTCCATCCTGCCTGCTCTCTGTTTTTCCTGGGGTGCGACATCATTACCTAGCCCTGGAAGATCTAAGGACCCCGAGGTTCTACATAAGAGTGAGATAAATTCTGTGGCCTTGGGCAGCTTCGTGGGCCAATCTGGCCAGTGATGCATCTTCCCCTGGACCTACGGCTGCTCTGTGGGCTCAGAAAGAGATGGTCTTTGGCAGATGCAGTTCTTCTGCTTCATGTTCCAGCTACTTGTAGCCTCTGAAGTGCCTCCTTCCCTGGTTCCAGGATCCTGGCTACAATGTTACCTGACCCCCAGGCAGAGGAATGAGGCCTCTGCTATGAACAGACAATCCAGGATGCTGTGCCCTCTCCAGGGCGGTTTACACACAGAAATCCCCCGTTCTTTTTCTCTAGCAGCAGCCGGGATGCTCTTCTGGTCACGTCCTGAGACCTTCCATTGATTTGTCACCTCTTTTACCAGCAGTGGGAAACGGAGCTATGGAGACTATATAGACCTTTGCCCTCTTTTTCACATCTTGTTTGGGGTTAAGGAGAAAAGCGAGTGGAAGACAGCCTTCAGTGAGTTCCAGTTAAATGCGTAGTAAACTCCTAAACATCACACTTGTGCACGTGCACTTGGTTGAGAGACTTGGGAGTCCTGAGCAATGTTTACTGCTCCATCTCCAAATTGTTAGAACAGTGCCCAGCACACATTCTAGTGGGTGGAAGACTGCCAGTACACATGGATATTACAGGACAAGTGCTGCGCAGAACCAATAAGGAAGGAGCATAAAGATTAATGAATTTGAGTGGGATGGTGTGAGGGCCTCAGTGAGAAGGGAGCATTTAAATGCATGGAGGAGAGTCAGTGAGTCAGGCAGGGGGTTGGAACACAAACTAAAGACAGCAAGAAGGCCAGTGTGGCTGGAATGGAGTGGGCAGTGGGAGAGAGGTCAGAGGGGCAGGGGGACCACAGGGCCTTGGTAAGGTATTGTAATGCTTTTAGCTTTTACTGAAAAATAAATGGACAAAAAAACTGGAAGACTTGAACAGAGAAGTGACATGCATGATTGACTTAGGTCTTAACTGGATCCCTTTTGGGGTGGAGGCTGTGTCCAGAATGGAATGAAGGTAGGGAAGAGGCTTTTGCAATAACTCAGGTTAGATGTGGGCCTGACTTGGTGCTGCAGAGGTAACGACATGTGGCCAGAGTCTGGATGCAGTTATTCAAGAGCTGATAGAAATTACTGATGAGTTGAATCCGGAGCTTGAGAGAAAGAGTCAAGGATGACCTCAAGGCTTTGAGCAGCAAGTGGGGGATGGTAGTCTTCATTGAGATGAAAACCAGAAGGGGAGGAGAGGTTTGAAAGGGGGAAGTCTAAGAATCCGGTTTTGAGCTTGCTATGCATGAGATCCTTTCAGATTTTCAAATGGAGATATTAGGTAAGGAGTTGGATCTAGGAGTTTGGGCCTTAGGACAGTGGAGGGCAAAGATAAAACTTGAGATCATCAGTATACAGGTACTACTCAAATTCTTGAGGTTGAAGGAGATCCTAAAGGGGTTAGTAAATAATATATTTGATAAGGACACAAGATTAAAGTCCTAAGCCCTGGGGCCTCCAACGTGAAACAGGCTCAGGAGATAAGAACGGAAAAGCAAAGGAGAGGAGTGGCCTGATCTTGGAAGCAAGTAGAGAACAGGTTTCAAAGGGGAGGGGTTAATCAGCTGCATCAGAACCTGCAGACACATGAATGGGATTCTTTTTGACACAGTACAGTATCTCCTTTGATGTATGGACTATAATTTCTTTTCCTGGTTCCTTATGGAAGGATGTTTAGAATATTCCCAAGCAGAGGAGGAATAGAGGAATAACCTGGAGTACTGATTTCACACATTTGCAAGTGAAATTCCTGAGTGTTTTGTTTCTGATTCAAAAAGAAAAGTTATTTTAATTCTCCTTTGAAGATCTGCACTTTAAAAATTAAGGTATAATTTACGTGCAGTAACATGCATGCATTAAATGGCTTTATATGGCTCAGATTTGCATTTCTCTGTTGTCTAATTAGGTTTTTCATGTACCTATTGGCCATTTGTGGAGTCTCCGTTTTAAATCTTTTGCCTATTAAAAAAAATTATTACCAACTTGATGGAGGTATAGTTTACATATAATAACCTGTAACTGTTTAAAGTGTAAAATTCAATGAGTGCTGACAGCACAAGCCCCTGTGAAGTCCCCACAAGACAGGAGACATTGTGGAGCGCCTGGCTGGCTCAGTAGAGCATGTATGTGACTTGAGCCCGAGGTTGTCAGTTGGAGCGCCCACCACGGGTGTAGAGACTACTGAAAAATGAAGTCTTTAAAAACAAAATACAGAGGACATTTTCATCTCCCCAAAAAGGTTTCTCGTACTCCTTTTCAGACCAGACCTCTCTATTTGCCTTTGCTTCAGGCAACTACTGATTTACCTCATGTCACTGTAGACTAGTTGGCATTTTCTAGGATTTCAGAAGGAACCTAGACTTCAAAAGGAATCATACAGTATGAAGTATTTTGTGTCTGGAGCTTGCACTCAGTTTATTGATTCTGAGATTCATCCGTGTTGTCACGTTTACGAGTACTTTGTTTCTTCATAGTACTGAGGACTCCATGGTATGGATGTGCCATGTTTTGTTTATGTTTTGTTCATCCGTTCACCAGTTGTTGGACGTTGAGTTGTTGCCAATTCTTGACTATCATCAGTATCAATAAAATTGCTATGAATATTCATGCACAAGTCTTTGTGTAGATGTGTTTTATTTCACTTGGGGCAATACCTAGGAGCAGAATTGCTGAGTTGCAGGGCAAATGCTAGTTTTACTGCTCCTTTAATTCTCTGCTATATCATGTCGTCCTTAAAGCTGCTGTATTTTGGTAGAGCTACCAAAACATTTCTGCCTGCCAAGGAATAGCGGAAGGATTTTAAGGTAAAGCAGATATTATATTTGTTTAAATTTTTAAAAAATCTTATTTATTTATATAGCAGAGAGAGAGAGAGAAGGAGAGAGAGAACACAAGCAGAGGGAGTGGGAGAAGCAGGATCCCCACTGAGTGGGGAGCAGGGCTTGATCCCAGGCCAGGATCATGACTTGTCCCCACGGTAGATGCTTATCTGAGTGAGCCACCCAGGTGCCCCAAAGCAGATGTTACGTAGACAGTTTCCTGGCCATAACTTGACACATTCAGACGCTAAAGTCATGCTTACTTTTCATTTCTACATGGAAGTATGTACCTATAGCTAGAAAAGGGAAGAAGTTGGTGACACATTTCTCTAAATCCTGTTGTATTTTAGGAAACTAAAAGCTTAGCATAACAATAATCTTTAGCTTTGCGCAGTGGCAGTATTGTAGCCAATGAGGTTTATCCAAGGCGCAATTATTGCTAATTGAAAACAATAATCTTTATTGATGTTTCAGACTTCCTATAATTTCATTTGGGTGGTATCTAGAGGTAAGATTGGACGTGATATCAGTTATTGGCATGAGTAAGACAGTTCAGGTGTACTGTATATCCTGCTGTCTTCTTACCATGACTCAACCAGTCCAAGGAAAACAACAGAAAATGAGTTCCTAGTGGTTGTCTCATTGTAATCAAATGACTTTGACTTAGAGATAACACAACACACCTGGAATTTACTAGAAGAGTGCTTACAGTCTATTTCAGCATTAAAAATGTGATATTAATTAGTGGATGAAAATTAGTGCTCAATCTTCAGGGCAGTGCACTTTTTTTTCTGACTTCTTGAAGATTAACGGGGATACCAAATATTTATGAAATTGCACCCTCTGTTTCTCACAAACATGGATAAAATAGCTTAAAAATGTTTAACTGTAGCTAAAATGAAAATCACAGAGATGATAGAATTTCCAACTAAGCTAGCAAAGATTGGAAAAACTACACACAAAATACAACATTAATTACCAACTTAATTAGGATCTGTAATATGTTTGATTAATAGATATATAAAGTGATACGTTTGTAATAGCCTAAAGTAAATATACATGGTATTAAAAATGAGGATATTTACCACCTATCTCAGATGAAAATGTAAAAGGAAATGGAGCACAATCCATACATAAAAATCTGTAATGGGAAGGACAGCAAAGAAAGATAACCGGAGAAGAATTCAGACAGAATTACACACGACAATGAAGAACAAAACAAAACCCATTTAAATAAGGGGACATAAAACATGAATGTATAGCTCAAATGGGAATAAAACAAATAGAAATGAAAAATATTTTTCTTTCTCAGGAATCAAAGAAGAGAAAACTTAATCACTTTTCAGTGATTTTATATATGTAGGGTCAGTGCATTCAGGGTGAAGCTAGACATTTATTTATTCCTTTTGGTGGCATCCTAAAATTTTGAGAACAATATGGGAAAAAAAACACAATCACACTTCAGGATCTTTAAAAATATGTATATAGCCTTGGAGCCACTGAATTTACTTTTAAAGCAACAAGTCCATATGTAGTGCTCATCCAAATGCCACTTTTCAAGGCATGGGACAGATAGACAAACACAGCACAGCCGGCCATCTGCCATCTAACCTGTCAGGGAGAAACAACCACCTGCACCTGTCCCAAGCTAGCCTTTACAACAGAAATCGTGTGGTTCTCAGTCCAACAAGACCTGGGGAGAGGCTCGCTTGCCCTCCTGGACTTCCCAGGATGGGTGAGTCCTCAGTCTCATTTCCCTCCTGCTGAGAATTGTTCACAGCTCCTTTCAGACTGTTTAAGAGACCAGAGGAGCTTGAAGAGTCCTCAAGTTCTGCAGAAACCATAAAGGTGACCCAATGCAAGAAAATGTAGTATTTCTGCAGTCCAGGGACACTGGCTCCAGACATCAGCTCCCCAAGGCTGCTGCTGCACTGGCGGCCCTCCCGGCTGGAGGTCTGAGCCCTCCTGACTGCAGGGTGGAGGGGAGAGGGGGCTAAAGGGAGAGTGGGAGGTGCTTGCAAAGTCCTGAAACCTCCCAGACCCCCCCACCCCACCCCCAGAGCCAAGGCTGTCTTCACAGGGGATGTGCACACTGCTCTGAGGGGAACAGACATCTCTGGTTAAATGCAAGAAATTTATGTTTAGCTAAAGGATTTGTAATGGAATTACTGCTTTTGTTTTTGGTGTACTCATAAAGTGGGCGAACAACCTGCAGGATCTGGCCCGGCAGAGCACAGTTACTAAATCAAGAAGGAGCTGCCTTAATAACCAAGAAGGAAATGGTGAAGGAACTCTTTAATGGTCCTCAGAGACTCTAAATGGATTCCGAGACCCCATGTGAATATTCAGGGGAGCATTTTCTAGAACATCAAGTAAATACAATCTTTCTGCTTTCTATATAAAGGAAAAGTAATATTTTGTAATGTAATGTTGCCAATAAAATGGTCATTCTGAAGACTGTGCAGAAACCTGAAGCAATGCAGAATTTCCATGGCAAATTGAAATTGGAAGATTTTATTTATTTATTTATTTATTTATTTATTTATTTATTTATTTATTTATTTATGAGAGAGATTAGGGAGGGAGGGAGGGAGTGAGGGAGAGAGGGAGAGAGGGGCAGAGGGTGAGGGAGAGAGAAGGAATCTCCAGCCTACTGCCTACTGAGCATGGGCTCAATCTCAGACCCTGAGATCATGACTTGAGCCCAAATCAGGAGTCCCATGGTCAGACGGAGGCGTGCCACACATATGCACAGGTATGGGTGCGATGATGACAATGTTAAGTGTAAAAATTATCTTCCTGAGCGATAACATGCAAACAAATAAGCAGTGATTTTGCCAGGGTAGAGAACAAAGGCAGCATGTCATTCGTGGTTTTATTTTTTTTTATTTTTTTTTAAGTTAAGTCTCTGTTAGTGTTTTGATACAGATTTATATCTCATTTTTTGCACATCTTATAATTGAAGTGTCAACTTTATAAGATGCACATTGTGGCAACAAAATCAATTTCTTTTTTTTTTTTGGAAGATTTTATTTATTTATTTATTCATGAGAGACACAGGGAGAGGCAGAGACACAGGCAGAGGGATAAGCAGGCTCCATGCAGGGAGCCCGATGTGGGACTTGATCCCAGGACTCTAGGATCACACCCTGGGCCAAAGGCAGACACTCAGCCACTGAGCCACCCAGGGATCCCCAAATTTCCTCTTCTTAAAAGTAATTTAAACGTGTATTTCAAGCTTGTAGGGGATTTTGAGTTAATGATTAGCATAGAGATCAATTTACTATATTTGTTTATTTTTCTTTGTTGCCACTTTGCTTTAAATTAAATGATCAGTTTTTAAAACACCAAGAACCCACTTAATGACTAATGAAGAGGTAAGGGGCAGAAAGAAAGATACCTGCAGGGGCACCTGGGGGGCTCAGCAGCTGTGTGTGTCTGCCTTTGGCTCAGGTGGTGATCCCAGGGTTCTGGAATCGAGTCTCACAGCATCGGGCTCCCCAAGGGAAGCCTGCTTCTCCCTCTGCCTGTGTTTCTGCCTGTCTCTGGGTCTCTGTGTCTCTCTCATGACTAAATAAAATCTTGAAAAATGAATAAATAAAAATAAGTAAATAGATAAAAAGGAAGATACATACAGATTGACAGAGACAACTTTAATTAGGAGTAAATGATTGAGGATACTGTTAAAAGCACTGTGTGCAGTATACTCTGGGTTGGTAATAACTTCCATCTGAGACAATGGCGAAAATCCTAATATTAAAATATAATATGGTACTTTCTAGTCAAAGGAGATCAATCTGGAAAGGGGCAAACATAAATATACCATTCTGAAATAAGTTCTTTTTGTTAAATTTCAGGCTCTATGTTAGTAATTTTTTTTAATTAGTAAATTTATAATAATCTGCACTATTCTCTTTTTCAATTAATTTTTCATATGGATGTGGAAGCGATGTATCCCGAAAGTCCCAGCTGAGATATTGTTAAACATTTTTTTCCCACCTTAACAAGTGTGAGAAGAGTGTCTTACACATTCGTTTCTAGGAGTTTTCTAGATCTCTTAATTGTTTAAGCTAAAAAGAAAGAGAAACTAAATCCCAGGTGTGGGATAAGGTCAGGACTCTTTCACTTGCAAATGACAGAAAAAAACAAAACAAAGAATCCCCACACTCTGATTGATTTAAGGCAAAAAAGAGAATTTACAAGCTGGCTACTGGCTACTGGCTACTGAAAAGCCTTGAGTGGTGTTGGCAAGGACAGTCTGGGAGCCAATCTGGCTGATGGCCTGTTGTAAAGCCAGCAAGTTAGGAGGGGTTTTTTGCACTTTTTAAATGGTTGGAGAAAAAAAAACAGAAACAAAAACAAAAACCAAAGAAGGATAATGCTTTAGGGCACATACAAATTATGTGAAATTCAAATATCACTATCTATAAATAAAATTTTTGGAACATAGCCTTGCTCATTAGGTTACATATCATCTGTGGCTGTGTTTGTGCTATGAGGACAGCAGAGTAGTCACAACAGAGACCACAGGCCCGCAAAACCTAACATGTTTACTAGTTGACCCTTTACAAAAAATAGTTTTCACCCCTGCCCTAGCTGTATGATGGCACTGACGCTCAAATTATGCCTGTGGACGTCATCTCACTGTCTCCTACTTTTGCTTTTCTGTGTTTCGTTTCCATTTTCATCTTGTGGGGGCAAGAGTGCAGAAAGGCATGACACGCTTCTATCCTCTCAGTCAAGGAAAGAGGGAGGGAGTGTCTCTGTCCCATTCCGTTCAGAGAACCAGAATTGAATCCCGTTGGCCTGTGTCCACCTATGTGCCAGTCACTTTGGCCAGGGCAGGTGGTACTCTGATCAGATATGGATCACTTACTCGCCCATCCCTGGAGCTGGGATGGGTCACTCTACCCCAACCACATAGACGGAGTCAAAATGGTTTGCCGAGGAAGTATATTTAGGTGCTATTAGCAGGAGTGCTGGATGCTGGACCAACCCAAGCAATCTGAATCCACTGAGGATGGTCTTCAAGCTTAAGAAATCTTTCTTACTGGAGAAGGATACGTTGAACTTAAGAATAGAAAAGACTGCCTGGAGGGACGCCTGGGTGGCTCCGCAGTTGAGCGTTAAGGCATGATCCTGGGGTCCTGGGATGGAGTCCCACATCGGGCTCCCTGCAGGGAGCCTGCTTCTCCCTCTGCCCGTGTCTCTGCCTCTCTCTGTGTGTCTCTCATGAATAAATAAATAAAATCTTAAAAAAAGAAAGAAAGAAGAAAGAAAGAAAGAAAGAAAGAAAGAAAGAAAGAAAGAAAGAAAGAAGAAAGACTGCCTGGAGCTGATGAAATTATCATAAATCTATGCAAAATTTCCCTCAGTACTACATTTAGCACAGACTTGGTTGCCATTTTCACTGCACTTTTGTCCAAATTAAAAAAATAATAAAAAAGCTTATTTTGAATTTCTATAATGGAAATATATCTTAAAAAGTGAATTGAAAGTTAATGGGGAAATATGATTTACCAAAACAGCAACAATCAGAACAACAAAAAGTCGTTAGAGGGACGACGGGGTGGCTCAGTGGTTGCGCATCTGCCTTTGGCTCAGAGCTTGATCCCAGGGTCCTGGAACCGAAACTCGCATTGGGCTCCCCACGGGGAGCCTGTTTTCCCTCTGCCTGTGTCTCTGCCTCTCTTTTGTGTGTCTCATGAAAAAATAAATAAAATCTTTTTAAAAAAGTCGTTAGAAATAACTCAGCTTTGTAAAGGCAAAGAAATCTAAAGATGAAGTAAAACATTTATTGCCTTACAAATAAATGACACATATTCTCCACTGATAACACCAAATCTCCCTCACCTTAAGCCAGATATACCTGGGCACTGCCTATCCTGTCTAAGGGTAAAGAGTGGATACCCTAAAGGCCCCCAAGGGCTACATTTCTTCTTTTTCCCTTCCTTCACTTGACAAATACTCACAAATCATCTTTGTGTAAAATGTTGTGTTTGTCCCTGGGACTCAATGATGAGTAATCTCCGTGCTCATCCTCCCCACACCCCTACCCTGTCTCCAAGATTAGAGTTGAGGAAGAGAGACATTGATCAACTTATGTAATATATAGGGACCTATGAACAAGTATATTAGGTATTAGGGGAGCTTAATTCTGTGTGTGTGCATACAATGGGGTCCAAAATGTGTAGGGATCCTGAAGACTTAACATTTGAGTTGAGATCTCAGGACTGGCCAAATGAGGGGTGGTGGAAAGGATTGAGCATGTTCCAAGAAGAGGGATAGAATATGTCAAAGCCTTGAGGCCAAAGGGAGCATGATATGTTCTACAAACTGAAAGAAGGTGAGACTTCAATAATAGAGAATCAGCATACGTTGAGATGGGCCTAGAAATAAAAGCAAGAGTCAGATCATTCAGGAATATATGGACCATGTAGAAATTGAAGTTTTATTCTATGGTTATAGTGGGATAACATAGTCAGATTTGTATTTTATTTTATTTATTATTTTTTTTTTATTTATGATAGGCACACAGTGAGAGAGAGAGAGGCAGAGACACAGGCAGAGGGAGAAGCAGGCTCCATGCACCGGGAGCCCGACGTGGGACTCGATCCTGGGTCTCCAGGATCGCGCCCTGGGCCAAAGGCAGGTGCCAAACCGCTGCGCCACCCAGGGATCCCAGATTTGTATTTTAAAAAGATAACTCTGGGGCAGCCCGAGTGGCCCAGTGGTTTAGCACTGCCTGCAGCCTGGGGTATGATCCTGGAGACCTGGAATCGAGTCCCACGCCGGGCTCCCAGGGTGGAGCCTGCTTCTCCCTCTGCCTGTGTCTCTGCCTCTCTCTCTGTATGTGTCTCAATAAATAAATAAAATCTTAAAAAAAAATAAAAAAAAAGATATCTCTGGTGATAAACATGGAGAATGGATTGGAGGAGACCAAGAGTAGAGGTGGAAAAACCAATTAAGTGTGGTCCCAGAAAGAAAAAAGAGAGAGATAATTGGTAGGTTTATATGTGAGGATTAAGGGAGAGGGAGATAATGAGGATCATGCTAAGTTTCTGCCTTGCTCAAGTGGGTAGATGGGCTCATTCATCAAGATTAGAACTATTAAAGACAATCAGATTGCAATGGGTGAGTTTGTACTGAACATGTTCAATTTTTTTTTTTAAGATTTTATTGATTTATTGAACAGAGAGACACGGAGAAAGAGAGGGAGCGCACAAGCAGGCAGAGGGAGAGGGAGAAGCTGGCTCCCCACTGAGCAGGAAGCTGGATGTGGGGCTCGATCCCAGGACCCTGAGCCCAAGGCAGATGCTAAACTGACTGAGCAACCCCCGGCGCCCCAAACATGGTCAGTTTGAATTGCCTTTGCAATATCCAAATAGCAATGCCAAATAGGTGATTGCTAAATCAAGTCTGAAGCTCAGAAGGATAGTGTAGAGTAGGAAATAAAAAAAAAAAATCATCAGCTGGTCAATAATATCTAGAGCCATGGGACTAGACAAGTTTACCTAGAGAGAGAGAGAGTACAGACTGGGAGACAGAAGAGAAACAAGTCTCACCTTGATCTTGAACCCCCCACATTTATTGCTTAGGTGGAGGAGGATGAAAAAGCAATCAGACTCAGTTGGAGAGGCAGATAGGTAAGAGGAAGACCGGGAAACAGGGTGGCAGGGAGGCCATGGGTAAACAATGATTCACGAAGAAGGAAATGGTCAGAATGCCAAATGCTACTGAGAAACCATGCAGGACAAAGAATAAATATTACCCATTGGATTTGTTGATGTCGAAGTCATTGGTGACATTAATGAGAGCTTGGGGAAAGTTTGGAGGTTGGAGGCCAGGTTTTAGTGGGCTGAAGAGTGACTCAGATCCTGTCTTCACAGGACTTCTGACTTTTGATTCTGTCCTTCCCTAATTCCACGTCTGCCCTTGGAGCCCCATCTCTGGCGTGACTCTCAGACTTGACTCAGCCAGTCTAGAAGACCCTCCTCCCTTCCTAATGAGTCTCTTTGGAACCCAGGTCCTGGATCTGGCCTGTCTGCACCTCAGTCAACACAGGGGCTATCCCGGAAGTGAGGATAATTAAGGCTTTACCCATCTATGTAATGGGACCTGCGCCTCAGACTTGAATGCAGGCTTTTCTACTCATTGCACAAAATTGGAAAGTTGCTTAACTTCAGTTTCCTCACCAGTGAAATGAGGACTAATCATACCTATTTTACTGCGTCACTGTGAGGATTAACATTCCTGGTACATGATAGTTGCTCAATAAACGGTGGTTATCTTCTCCTGACCTTCCTGTCCTTTCAGGAAATAGCATCCCTTTAATCATCTTTCTAAGAAGCATTCTTAAATTTTAAAAAACTGTTACTAAGTTGCTATAGTGTAATTAAGGAATATAGATGCTTCCCTGGTGACACTTCTTTGTTCGCCCAACATTTATTTATGTGGCAAGCACTGGGCCAGGATTTGGGCAGTCGGTGATAAATCAGAAGGATGTGGCTCTTTGCCACATTGAGCTCATATCTAGTGCAGTAAGTACATAAATGTTAAAAAAAAAGTAAGGTCATCAATAACATGATTAAAATTCTGTTAGGGGCTGGGAAAAAACATAAAGGTTGCTGAGAAACAGAATGAGAGGTTCCAGCTGCTTCCCGTAGAATCACTGGAGAGGTTTTCCTAGCATGTGACGCTGCCATCTGAAGGGCATGAAGGAAGCACAGACATTTATCATTCTTGACACTCGCGGATAGACTGGCCTATCAGACGGTGGTCCCCCAGGAGCTAAAGAGGTCGGCTGGCATGTGAGCCTCTCTAAACTGAATCCACATCTAGGTGGCTAAGCATTTATTAACTTTGAGTATTTCTCCTTCACCATCTGTCAGTGGAGCAAGACAACTACCTTTTATTTTTTTTATTTTTTATTTATTTTTTTAAAAAGATTTTATTATTTATTTATTCATGAGAGACACACACACACACACACAGAGAGAGAGAGAGAGAGAGAGGCAGAGACACAGGCAGAGGGAGAAGCAGGCTCCATGCAGGGAGCTTGATACAGGACTCGATCCTGAGACCCCAGGATCACTCCCTGGGCTGAAGACAGGTGCTAAACCGCTGAGCCACCCAGGGATCCCCAGAGAGGGGGATTTTTAAATTCCAGAGGCTGCATCCCCGGCCCCAGGGATTTTTGACTTGGTTGGTCTGAGCTGATTGTGATGTGCCGCTGGACGGGAGACGGCAGGTGGGTCTGAGGGCCACCGCTGTCTGTGGCCTGGTCCCCTCTGCACAGTGCCCTCCCTCATCAAGGTTTTCTGCAGTTTGGCAATAAATTCTAAAGAATAGAATTCATATGGCAGTAAATTCCAAAGAACCTCAAGGGTTTTTTTTTTTTTTTAATAAGGGGTACCCAATAAATTGAGTTTAAAAATAACTTCACTCCACAGTTACCACGGTAGTATGTGAACTCCATCATTTTGTAAATTAATAAAAATGTGGGTTTTATCATCGTAATCCATAAATTATCACAGCTCGGACAGTACAAGAAAAATCAGACTTTTAAGATCTTGCTGAATCTTCTAGAAGTGTTTTTGGCTAGTTTTTTTGGGGGGAGGGGTTGCTTAAATCAAATTCCTGGACATGAACTGCAAGGTGAGCTTTCTGCACACAGTTGAAACAGTCCCGAGCACCCTTGCTCAGCCTGACCCGTACATGTTGTCCCTCCTGTGATAGGTCTGCCGCAAGTTCCGGGATGAAGCCACGTGCAAGGACACCTGCCTGCCCCTCATGCTCTACAACCCCACCACCTACCAAATGGACGTCAACCCAGAGGGAAAATACAGCTTTGGTGCCACCTGCATGAAGAAATGCCCCCGTGAGTTCATCACATGTGAAAAATTTTCATTTATCAGATGGCTGCTTCCTGTTTGGTCTCCTCTTGGAACCTTGAGTCCTTTGTCTCGGGTAGTCTTTGGGTCCATATGTTTGCCTCACTGTCAGGCAGGTGACCGTGGACCTGTCCCGGTGCACAGATGAGGTGCCCGCCCCCTGCCGTAGGTGTCAGGTGATGGCTGGTGCTCTGTCCAGCAGAGTCTGTTCTCGTGTGCGTGGTGGCCAGGACAAGAAACACACCCCGGGACTGAGGTCCAGCTGGAATAGTCTAGAATATTCAGTTGTCTGGTTGGATGATTCACTGTTTAGCTCTCGTGTCTGGCAGGTATTGAAAATTAGAGAGTGTGTCAGAAGACCTGCCTTCTTCAGTGGTTAAAATTCTGATAAAAAATTGTGCCTCTTGAGGGAACTAAAACTCCATTGGAGTCTCTTTGTGTGTTGTTTGGTTTTAATTGTCTCAGATTGGGTTTTGCTTATCGGCATTTGCCTTCAACAGGTGGCTTGGTGTTCAGGGCAATGATGATATGAATTATGCCCTCACAGGGAAAGTCTAACGTTGTCTAACTGAAGAGCTTTAGAAACCAATCTTGATTTCTAGGAAGAGAGACTAAGAGAAAAAAAAGAGAGACTAAGAGAAAAAAAAATGACACATGACAAGGTGTCCCCTCATCAGAACCTCTACGCTGCATTCCTGGGACCGTACCGAGAGACCCTAAAACATACAGACCTTGAGTTTGATTAAGCACACAGAAGAGTGTTTTTATAGCAACTCCTTTTCCAGTTTCATCTGAAATTCACTTTCCCCTCCTACAAGACAGCTTGATGATGGGGAGGAGAGTGAAACGGAAAATAAGGCCTAAAACGACTTTGTACCCTTAAAGAGAAAGGAGAATTGGTGGGTTCCGTCTGTGACCATAGCTCCCCTACAGGCTAGTTTTTATTTATTTCCGCATCACCTCCTCTCCTCTGAGAGTACCAGCCCCGTTTCAGGTAACTCCACCTCGGGGAGAGCTGGACAAATGGGGGAACAAAGGGTAGATTTGACACTGAGATTTTATTCTTGTTACTAAAATACCTCTCTCAGTTGTGTGGTTGAATTAGAGAATATGACTCCCTCCTCAGTAAACGAAGACTTCAGTCCCTGGGAGGGCTCAACTAATAGAGGACAAGTTTGCAGGTACTATCTCTGAATCCAAAAATAAATAAATGTAGTATTTATATTCTCTTTCTGTTATAGCTTCCCAAAAATCTGGCCTAGCCCAAGAACTAAGAAGGAGGTATGAGGGGCTGGGCGAACTCCAGAGAGCCTCCTCCAGTGGATACTAATTTTGGCAACAAATGATTGACAGGCAGTGGGTGTTGTGGAAAGATCTACAGAGCAATCCAGGGGCCCAGTGGCAGTGGTTGACCCGAGACCAATTCACTGTATAACTTCGAGCAAATTGCATAATTTCTTCTGGTTCTAATTTCCTCTTCTTAAAAATGAAAATGCACTCTAATAATTGCTATGGACCCTTCCAGCTTGGAAATGCTGCTTTTGTGGGTGGGTAAGGCACTGCTAGGACCCATCTACTTCTACTGGGAATTTACAGAAGTCCTAAAAATCCATTTAGACATTTTATGTGGGGATGTCGGAGTCAATACAGCATTAAGCAAATTAGAGGTGGTTGTGCACAAAGAGGCTTCTTACATGAAAATGTTCCCCGACTGATTAGATGTTGTTATTGCCATTCTTATGTTTAGGGCTGAAATTACAATATTTCATTTAAAATCATTATTATCTATGTATAATCTTAATTATACATAGAGTTGATGATAACTATGAAAACAAGACCCCTTCACACAGAGGAGAAAAGACTGGAAAGAAATAAAATGCACTCTTGGAAACATAGCTCTCTTTGGATAATGGAACTAAAGGTTTTTTCCTTTGTCTACTTTCCTGCATTTTTATATTTTTCTTTGAGTATTAACTATTTTGTGACCAAGGAACGCTGTTTTGTTTTGAAATATGGTGGACTTAGTGTTATACCCAATGTTAGTAATAGCAGAATTGTTTTGTTATCCAAATTAATCAATCTGGCAAAATGCTTCACATTTATTCCTAAAAGTTTGCATTAGATATTTAATTTCTATGCAAAAACTTGTAAAAGAAACATCTAAGGCAAGGATAGCACTCGGTTTTGTAGTCTTCTCAGAAATATCTTAATTTAGGTGCCTTGGGGACCCCTGGGTGGCGCAGCGGTTTGGCGCCTGCCTTTGGCCCAGGGCTTGATCCTGGAGATCCGGGATAGAGTCCCACGTCGGGCTCCCGGTGCATGGAGCCTGCTTCTCCCTCTGCCTATGTCTCTGCCTCTCTCTGTGTGACCATCATAAAAAAAAAAAAAAAATTAGGTGACTTGTTGGAATTTCACAGGCCACCATGGTAATAGGGAGAGAAAATAGGAAGACTCTTCTATTTAGCACAATTTGGGAAATATCCGCCTTTTGGAAAAGAAATCCTCTGTACTTAGAAAACGTAGCAGTTCGAATGATTTTCTGGAATTTTGGCATCAGAGACACTCCATATAGTAGTTTCTTTTGTAGGATGAGAAATGGGGAGAGGGGGAAGGACTCAGTTATTTCTAGCAGTACAAGGGCCATTAAACCTCATCTTAGTTTGAAATTCCTCACTTTTTGTTATTTACATTGGTTCCTATTCAACACTTCTTTCTATATTTCAAATAAAGTCAGTCTTGTTACTCTATTTTTAGGTTATGTTAATTCTAACTCTTTTTTCCTGCCCCTGGCCTCCACCAAACTTTGAAGATGGGTTTTCATTTCAAGTTTTCAATGGCTAGCTGAAAACCCCACTGAGATCTTGCTTCCTAGGTTTCTGGTGGGAAATGTTTCCTCTGTGTCCCTGAAGGGGGGGAACTGGAATCCTTCATGTCTCCCACAGGGATACCAGAGGGGATGCCTTTGGGGAAGGGGAGGGCCCTCGCTTTCTGAGCAGTGGTTAGCCCAGCTGGCCTCTCTGGAAGCCTCTCCTGGAAGCTCCGGTGATGTGCACAGGCCGCGGGAAGCCTGTCAGCAGCTCCCATCCCGCAGGGCTGCTCAGCACTTCCTCCTCGCAGATGCAGCTGTTCGCCCACTAGTGTCATTGATGCTTCTGCCATCAGTGGCTGCCACTGGCTCCCAGCAGCAATAATCCCCCAAAGCATCTCTTACTCCAAGTGCTCTGATGAGAGAGTCCAGCAGTGATCATCTTTGGAACTCGGTAGTGTTCTTGCCTTTCTGCAGGTGCTCTCACCTCGAAGTCGCATGTGGCATCCACAACATCTAGTGAGCTGGGCGCTTCTCCAAAGGGCAAACTCAGCTCAGGCATGCAGAGCCTGTGGTGATATGTACCTTCACACCACACTCTTCCCATGAACCTCACTGGCTCGTTGGTTCAGTCATCAACAATTGTTTATTGAATGCCAGGTGTGTGTCAGATGCTCTGCTGTGCTAGGGACTTCCAGAGGAATTTAAAAATTGCCTGAGCCTCTAAGGTGAGGATTAGTAGGAAAGATCCAAATGAAAAACAAAGCAGAGCAAACAATAACACTGATTAGGCAACGTCAGAGATGTGTTTAGACAAACCAGAGTTGAGAGGAAGCGAAGATGAACCCTCCTCCGAGATCCCCTCGAGTCTTCGTGGAGGGTGCAAATGCTCAGGCTTTCTTTTTTTTTTTTTTTTTTTTTTTTTCGGGTTTTCTTTGGCAACAGGGTTGGAAAAGGAGCAAGAAGAGCATGTACGAAGGCAGAAACATGTGGAACAGTAGAACAGGCTGCAAGGTTTCCAGTATTGATGAGCAAGGCTGTTGCAGGAGATGGAGCTAGCAAGAGAGAAGAGGGTCATGGCACCTGGGTGTGGTAGAGCCTTTGCTAAGGAGTCTGTACATGTTCCATGAGAACTGTCGGTGCAGGACAGTAAGAGAAACATCGACCCTAATTCTAAAAGGTAAGTCCTGGCAGTGCGCAGTGGGGGCAGGCGGCAGGAGAGGCCCAGAGGCCTACAGAGTGTTGGGGCACACTGCAATGGTTGGCAGCCTCGGAAGTCCTGGGAAGCGCCCTGCATGAGGCTACATTCTTTGGGAAGAGCAGGGACTGAGGACTGGGGAGGATGGGGAGTAAGTGAACACCCAGGAAGCAGCAGTGGAGGTTGGCAGGGACACGTGCAGGTTGGCATCCAGGCGACTTGCGCTTGCTCTTGAGCGTATCTGGATGCCCCCTGGGGCCTTAGCAGAGGCAAGGGGCAGCGAGCTGTAGCTGAGGCCCCGCTCAGGGACTGCACCATCAGACTTTGATTTTAAATGTAAACATTTGTATGTTAGTAAATTGAACACCAATAAAAAATAAATTAAAAAAAAATAAATGTAAACATTTGGGGGCGGCTGAATTTTTTTTTTTTTTTCCTGAGGCCTAGACGGAATGCAAGAGAAGTGGTCACACCGTAGAGTATCTAACTCTCTAAAGTGAGATTTTTGTCTCTTCCTGACAACGAACGGAAAACTCAAGAGAGGCCGAGTGACTCGCCCAACCTCACAGAGGAGCACCCTTGCTGCTTGTCCAAGGCAGGACCCCGGCATTTGGCTTCCTGTCTGATTCTCTCTCCTAACTGCGAATTTGTGGAACTTTCCTTGGGAGCACAGGAGTCATTTGTGATGATGAAATTCACATATTGTTCCTTAATGACCCAACATGGTAAGTTTCTATAATAGCACGTGTGTAATAAGGCGGTTTTCAGCAACCAGTCACTGCAGGGTGAGGGAGGTCCCTGTTGCTGTCTCCACTCCACCCTATTTATTTGTCAAAACCATAAAAGAAATGAAAGCCTATACCGTGAGTTCCAAAGCACAGACACTTTTACGTACACACATCAGGAAATATAACATCGGGTTTTCATAAACATTGCTCGGCCACGTGAGCTGTATGGGGAGTTAAGTACTCCGCAGACATCACATCTGGTCTTCGAAAATGACACTTCTTTAATGTGGTCTGTGGACAGTTGTGCAATTATATATGGCTGATGTGTAATGAGCTTGTGAAAGTGGTTCAAACAATATTTTCATTGTTATAAAAAATGGCATTAAATGCCCACATGTGCAGTGCATCGTGGCAGGCCCCGGGGAAGAACCGGGAACCTGACACAGGCGTTGCCAGGGAGCAGTTTACAAGCAACCGTTGCGTCCGCCCGCATTGCACCAGGCCACAGTGAAAAAAAGGACAATCTAATCGAATTAGCAAGATTAAAGGTTTCACAATAGATGCTCCAGTAGAAGAACCTGGTTGTGTTCTTACTGCCTCCCCTCCCGCAGGTCTCACTGGGTGTTCGCTGCGCAACCACAGCTCCCTGGAGGCTACTGAACTCCTGCATCTCTGTTTCATTTGAACCAAAACACAGACAGGTATGTAGATGGCACTGATGGTCGTGCTGCAGAGGGAAGATCCTAAGCTCCTGACGTCAAGGACCTCAGAGCAGCAAGAGTCCCAAGGACTATTTTGTGTTTGTTGTTGGTGGTGGTTTCCTGGATTCTATCATTTTCTTCGGCATCCCTCCAGAGAAGGTTTCCCATCACCCTTTTCTTACTCCTTACACGTGATTGAGATGGATGTTGTCATTTGCAGCCTAAAAAGTTATCTTGAGCACAAATGGCGACTGGTATGGAACATACGAGCTATGCCGACAGAGTGAAGAGATCAGTCCCACAGAGGTCTTTTTGCTTAGGTTGTGCAGAACCTTGTCATCATGAAATTGGCCAACTGGTGAGCGGTGAATTTGCTGAAACTGGAGGTGCTTCGGTTGGGGCTGAGTGACCATATGGCAGGATGGCGAGGATTGTGGGCAAGATTGTTGTGATGAATGCCCAACTCCGTGATTTAATCATGGCCAATTATGTTATTACACAATTATGCCGTGTAAATAGACAGTGACATGCAGTCAACTGGACAAATATTAGACATAGATTCAATGAAAGATTTAGCTTATGCATCCCTGCTACTACAAGAGTTTTTGGTGTGGCACCAAGTCTGGAGTGAAAATTTATGAGCTGTATGTTCAGAGATTAAGATAAAGGACAAACTAATACTTGCTCCTTAATGATTGGTAAAAATTTCCAGCTAATTATGGAAATTAAACATCTGAATGCTCCTTTGTATTTTATATATAAATGAAAAAAGTAGGTTACTGGCACACTGCAGTGTTTGGCTTTAATAGCATCTTTTACAAAAAAAAATAGCATCTTTTACAAAGATAAAAAGGAAATGATTGTTAAAATGATGAAAACGAGTTTTTGACAAGTGTCTCATTCAAGTAAAGTTCTACTTATTAAAACTATGTCTCATTAAAATAAATAAAAAACATCTTGGCCTCCGAGTTATGCTATTCCACTTTCAGTTTTTCACCTTTTACAAAGTCATGTCAATAAGTTATCAAAACTAACCAAAGTGGATTTTACAGTGGAAAGTCTGACTTGAAATGGTTTTTTACTGTGGTGTGCTTTTTCCAGATAAAACTTGTAAAATTACCAAAAAATGAATGATTTAAAAAACAATATTGTAAAATGCTTCATCACCCTGGGCAGGCTTCTCTCATTCCGGAACTCAGGCAGTTTTAGTTTCTTCCTTCTCTGTGCTGTCATGGAAGCTTTGACCATTCTTTTAAATCTTTTGTTTACCTACAAGACAATCACCCCTTCAAAGTCAGGGACTGTTGTTTTATTGTTTCATTTTGGATGTTATTTGTTTAGGGTTAAAAACGGCACACTTCCACAATTTAAAGTCATAAAAATACAAAAAAGAAAGTTAAAACACTTACCTCGAATGTCATTAATAAGTAGCCTTTCTTGGTATCAGGTGATTTTTTTTTCCCTAAATATCTGTTAATGTGTGGCTGTACATATAAAGACAGAAAAAAATACAAGGACAAATAATTTTAGAAAAAGACAGTCAAATTATTTATGGTATTTCAAAATAATTTACATTTCACGTAATTTTATTTGAACTTAAAAGAAATGAAGTTAAATTGGAAAAAACAACTGAAATTTATTTTCATCACAATTCTAAATGATCTCTTTACGTTAAAAAAAAGTACAGGGGTTCCTGGGTGGCTCAGCGGTTGAACGTCTGCCTTTGGCTCAGGGATTGAGTTCTGGGATTGAGTCCCACATTGAGCTCCCCGCATGGAGCCTGCTTCTCCCTCTGCCTGTGTCTCTGCCTCTCTCTGTGTCTCTCATGAATAAATAAATAAAACCTAATAAATAAATAAATGACTAAAAAAATTTAAAAAGTACAAAGTCTATTACTTTATGAAAGACTAAAGTGAAAAAAATAAATAAATAAAATAAAAGACCAAAATGATTATTTGGGTTAGCTAAATGTTTAAACATTAGGTTTTGGTTATTTTTTCTCCCATAACTCCCAATTTTTCTCATTTACATTATATACATTTAAAAACTTCTATTTTGAGATGATTGCAGATTCACATCTACAAAGTAATATAAGAAATAATATAAAGAGATCCTTTCTACTCTTCACCCAGTTTCTCTCAAAGGTAGTATCTTTCAGCATCACAACCAAGACACCGACATTAATGTAATCTGTCAATCCTATTTAGGTTTCAGCAGTTTTATGTGCGTGTTTGTGTATGTAGTTCTAGGCAATCTTATCACATGTGTAGATTTGTGTGACCTCCACAACAGCCAAGATACAAAATAGTTCTATCACAAGTATCCTTCAAACCCTTGCACCAATAATCTGTTCTCCATCCCTGTAAGTTTCTCATTTCAAGAATATCACACAAATGGACTTACGCATTATGTAAACATTTGATATTGACTTTCTTACACTCAGTAAATCCCCTTGACATTCACCAAGTTGCTGCATGTATTGGTACTTTGTTCTAGTTTATCAGTGAGTCATATTCCACAGAATGGATGTATCCAGCTGCTTATCTGGTAACCCATTGAAGGGTATTTGGGTTGTTTCCAAGTTTAGACTATCATAAAGTCTCTTTTTTTTTTTAAGACTTTATTTATTTATTCATGAGAGACAGAGAGAGAGAGAGACAGGCAGAGGGAGAAGCAGGCTCCCTGTAGAGAGCCTGATGCGGGACTCATCTCAGGACCCCAGGATCACACCCTGAGCCAAAGGCAGTTGCTCAACCACTGAGCCACCCAGGTGTTCCCACAAATAAAGTTTCTATGCACATTAATCTACAGGTTTTTCAGTGAACATAAGCTTTCGTTTTCCTGGAATAAATACCTGGGAGTGTATTTGCTGGATTGTATGGTAAACATATGTTAAGTTTTGTTAAGAAACTGCCACACTCAGAGTGGTTGTACCATTTCACATTCCACTCACAATGTAGAAGTGATTCAGTTTCCTTGTATCCTTGCAAGCATTTGATATTATCATACATGATTTTTAAATGTCTACGGCAACATATTTCTTTCTTATAAACACTATTCACTGCAATTGTTTCTTCCCAGAGCTGTATGCTTAAAAGGTTGAAAACTCAAGACAAACGAATACTCTGTTTGAAATGATGGATGGATTTTATTAAGCACTTTTGTTGTGTCTTGTGTTTAAAACCCTGATTTAGGGGAGCCTGGGTGGCTCCGTCGATTAAGTGTTTGACTCAATCTCTTTGAGTTCAAACCCTGTGCTGGGCTCCATGCTGGACATGGAGCCTACTTAAACAACAACAACAACAACAACAACAACAACAACACCTTATTTAAAAAATCTTATTGGTGTAGTTGGTGTAGTTGTTCCTACATTCTTGCATGGTTGAGAATATTTTTGGCCTTTATACTTGAAGGAAAACTTGAGTGCGTAACAATTCTAATGCACACGGTTCCAGTGTATTCTGGCCTTCTGGATATTACAAACAATCTGAATTCTGCTCGTTGCCCAACGTAATTTGTTATTTTTTTTCTACCTGGGTACTTTCTTTTTTTCTCTCCCCCACCCTCTCTCTCTCTCTCTGTTTAAGATTTTATTTATTTGTTTGACCAAGAGAGAGGGACCACAAGTAGGGGAGCGGCAGGCAGAGGGAAGGGGAACAGGCTCCCCGCTGAGCAGGGAGCCTGGCATTGGGCTCCATCCCAGGACCCTGGGACCACGGTCAGAACCAAAAGCAGATGCTTAACTGACTGAGCCACCCAGGTGCCCCTCTACCTGGATACTTTTATGATTCTTTATCCTTTAAGTACAGTGATTTCATTGGCTATATCTTGCTGTGAATTTTCCTCAATGTGTTTATTCAGGGTTAATCTGCATAGTCAAATATTTCTTTATTTAAAAAAAAAGCTTCCTTGTATAATTTGGAATATTTGTTTGCCTTTTCCTGTTCTGTTCTTTAAAAACAACAATTTATTTTTCCTCTGGCAGACTCTCTCTACTGGGGAGCAAGAGGAATGGCCAGTTGATGCAGTTGCCTCTCCCTCAATATTCCATGGTGTTGAAGCAGGTCTCCCTGGGGACACTCTGCTGTGCCCTGGTCTCCCTTCATCTTGCAAGTGTGATCTCCCTGATGTAACTGATGCGTATCCTGATTGGAGCTTTTGGAGGGATCCCTCTGTCTTGCCTGGCGACTCCTGAGTCCAGACTGTGTAGCAGTTGGCAGATATGCTTCAGTTTGTCACAGAAAGTTTGGAAATTTCTTTGATTTATAAAATTGGTAGTTTTCCTTCTATCTTTCATCATGTTTTGGTTGTTTTGGAGAATTTCAGAAAGGAGAATAAAGCAAAATGCCCAGCAGGTAATATCTTTAACAGGAAGTGTCCATGACCTCGTCTTCACGTTATTCTTCCCTTGCTCCAGGCAATGTTGACAGAGTTGGATAATACTTTTTGAATGACTGAACAAATGAGTAAATTAACAAATAGATTATGCTCTGTACGAAGCAGAAGTCATAGATGGTGATAGTGGCTGTAATCAGCTAAAGAAATAACCAAGACTGGCTCTGACAACCATGGTTGAGTGGCCCATTAAAGAACTCATTTGATATTTTTCATCATTTCTTGAATTGCCCATATACAAATCAAGGAAATGGATCATTAATAATCTGTTCCCATTGTGAAAATTGCTGAAATAAAAGGATCATTATAGTCCAGTAATTTTGGTTGTAAGAATATAGCTATCTTCATTAAGCTTCTAGGGTCTGCCAGATTTTAACTATTGTAATTACTATTGAAATTTCATGAGAAAGAAGAAATAAAAGAACTTCCAGGTGGCCAGAATAATCTGGGTCACCATACCATCAGGTTCTTGTGTTTCCTGATGGACCCTGCTCTTTGTGTTCAATACAGGGCTGGGCACACAAGGTCTGATATCAGGGCTCTGGTTTTCTAAGGATACTGGTAAAATCATGGGAATAATTGTAAAGTTTAGAACTCTGAAATGCTTTGCTCTTAGGTGCGAATATTCAAGTAAGTCTTTATTAAACTTAATAAATGTTAACTAAAAAAATTCGTAAAGAAATGAACCAAGGGACTTTTGTACATTGTTGGGGGGAACCAAAGAGGCACAACCACTGGAAATTGGAACTATCTAGTAAAGGTGAAAAATGCATTCCCTGTCAAATAGCTTTAATTTCTATTAGACATGACAAAAATTTATGCTTATGTGCACCAAAAGGCATATGTAAAGTATTTATAGCAATATTGTTCATAATAACTCCAAATTGGAAAGAAACAAAATGTCTGTCAAGAATGGAATGGACAAATAAATTATGGTAATTTATATGAGGAAATGCTATCTATTAATTTAAATTAATGAACTAGAGCTACATGGTTCAATCTGACAATGTTGAGAGTGAAGGAGGCCAGGCTCAGAGATTAATATTGCCCCATTCCTTTGATATAAATCCAAAACCAAGTAAAACCATGTTTAGGAAGTTAGTGTGGTAACTCCTGGGTGAAGGGAGGGGATAATGATTGGCTGGGACATGAGTGGAGCTTCTGGAGTGCAGGCAAGATTTTATTTCCTGACATGGTGAAGGTTACATGAGGGTGTGAATTTTTGTGATCAGTCATCAAACTGTTGACTCTTGATTTGTGTGTTTTGCTGGGTATTATAATATTCCAATAAAAAGTTTGAAAAATGTAAAAACAAAATAAAGGAAAGAGACTTTCAGATGGGAAATTGGAAAAAGAAGGGGAAATAGTGGAAAACAAACCTGGCAAGTGTGTGCGTGGTCTGTGTGTGTATGTAGAAAGGGGTAACACTCAACATCTTAGGAAAATAAGTACAAATGACAACTCTTTAAACAAAGAGACAATTTCTAAAGGAAATGCTAATAAGTACTAATTTCCATTAAGAAAACAGAGTTGTGGGCAGCCCCGGTGGCCCAGCGGTTTAGCACCACCTGCAGCCCAGGGTGTGATCCTGGGGACCGGGGATCGAGTCCCACGTCAGGCTCCCTGCATGGAGCCTGCTTCTCCCTCTGCCTGTGTCTCTGCCTCTCTCTGTGTGTCGCTCATGAATAAATAAATTAAATCTTAAAAAACAAAAAAAGAGGGAATATCTTAAAAAAAAAAAAAGAAAGCAGAGTTGTTTGGCAGGGCAAAGAAAGAATCAGAAGACTGTGTTTTAAAGATGCCAATGGGATGAGAGACTGAAGAGGTAGAGAAGTAAATCCATTTTAAAGGATTGCTCTTACTGTGTGATGAAGTAATGATGAAATAGGATTTCATGGAGGGAAATAGTTGTTTCCTTTTTTTAAAAGCTGGGCCCAGAGCCCAATGTGGGGTTTGAACTCACCATCATGAGATCAAGATGTAAGCTGAGATCAAGAGTGGGGCACTTAACTGACCCCTCCCACCCAAGGACCCCTAGTTGGTCAATTTAAAAATATATAGTAATATCGTATTTATCTCTAAGAGCATAGAGAAAAATACAATTGATGCAACAATAAAGTACAGTGGAAATTCAAAACAATCATGTGGAAAATGGTATTAAATACATAAAAAACAATGAAAAAGTAAAGGGAAGAAAGAACAATATAAAACAATTTGTTGAATGAGCATTAAGTACATCAGTCACCATACTACGTGTGGTGGGAAGCCTCTAAGATGGACCCTAATATCCTTGCATCTTGGTGTTTACATTTTGTGTAATATCCCCCTGAATGTGGGCTGGACTAAGTAACTTGTTTCTAAGAATAAAACACAGGAAAGTGGTAGGATGTCACTTTGGAGATTAGGTGACAAAAGAACTGTGGTTTCGGTCTTGGACTGCCCTCTCTTGTTCCTTTAGGCATTTGCTCCCACGAAAGCCATTACCATTTGTGACTTTTACTTTCCTTTTTTTGTTTTTTTCATTGTGGAAATAAATGAAGATTAATCAAGTGAAAAAAAGGTGAAGGCTATTGATTCAGAGCTTGCTATAGCAAGGGGGTCTTTCATCATCAGAGACTCACAGGCAGACAGAAAAGTGGGAAAACTTTATGGTACAAAAAAGGAAAGGCTACTGGTGCCCTGATTGGAGGCTGTTGTCACGTGGAAGCTGTAGGTAGCGCTAGAAGTAGGGCATACTATGAGATTGTCAGGGGTATATACCTGGCTCTCTCAGACCGATCCTAAGCTGTAAATGTGAAAAATTAGGAGAGTTGTCAATAATTAATCAAGTCCTGGACATTTGAGGCCAGTTGTTATGATTATTGTTTGGCTTCCTGGATTTTTATGAGATATAGCTGTCTGATTTCCCCCAAGTCTGACTTACAGCAGGCTGGCTGTAAGAGGGAAGAGACCCAACTGGATACAGGATGCAAATGAAGGGCAAGGAGGGGCAGATTTACTGGGGAAATGAGTCTAGTTTCTTCTAGTTTCTTCTCTCTTCACTTGTGAACTGGCTTACTAACTTTGGCCAAAGGATCTTACAGTGAAACACTTTGTGATTCATAATTTCATTTGGAATCCTACGTACCGATCAAAAAATGCTGCTCACTGGACTTGTGAGAACATATTCCCTTTCTTTCTAAAGAAAGAGGTACCTCTCAAATGACCAGTTTTGTCTCAAATCAAATGTTCCCCAGAATGGGGATGCCTGGGTGGCTCAGCGGTTTAGAGCCTGCCTTCGGCCCAGGGTATGATCCTGGAGTCCGGGGATCGGGTCCCACATCGGGCTCCCTGCATGGAGCCTGCTTCTCCCTCTGCCTGTGTCTCTGCCTTTCTCTCTCTCTCTCTGTGTCTCTTGTGAATAAATAAATAAAATCTTAAAAAAAAAAAAAAGTGTTCCCCAGAATGGCCGGTGGAAATTATCTTTGGTGAAATCATGCCATTTAGAAAGATAAGCACAAGAATTAGGATTGCAATGAGAGTTCCTACAAGGAGTAGGAGTGTTCCCTGGTAGAGGACAGGATTTAGACTAACACAACCCCAGGAATCCTGGCAATGGTCATTAGCAATGTAATGCTCAGGCACCTGGTCTCAGGCCTTTAACCTGACAGCTGGCTACCCCCAACCAAGACCTGATAGCCTGAGCTCCCCTGCAGGTAGGGCTGTCTGCTGGCTCTGGATCAAAGCCAAGCTCACAGAGAACAAAATTAAGCTGGAAGGAGAAGCTCATCCAGCTTTATTGGTGACTCACAGCAAAATTTGTCTAAGTGGATACCAGTCATTAAAAATTCAACAGTCTATGAGGTTGACTTGAACAAGAGGCTTGTTGGGCCCATGCTTATGTTCTGTACAATTCTTCTTAGCACAACACGGAGCAGTAACACACAAGGCAGCAAAAAGGTATGAAAGGAATGGATTGATCCCACCCAGAATCAAATGAGAATGGATAACGAAACTCAAGTACCAAAGTAAGAATAGAGCGCCAAAGATGTCACTGGGACGAGAGCAGATTCAGACAGTGATGCTGACTTACCACACAGCCAGAACCAGCCTTGAGCAGTGAGCGCACAGAGGCGTCTGTGAGCACCACATCTTGTCGAAGGCCAGGATCCACAGCAATGGGCAGCGAAGATGGTTCCAGTGGGTCCTCCACAACTAACTATGGGAATAAATGAAAACTAACTGGATGAGAACAAAGGCTATTTATTCAAAGCGGTAGCAAACAAGGAAGTCAACCACTATCACTTTCATTTTTGTCAGAGATTCACAACCAGGTCAAAGAGTGGGAAAGCTCTACAGTAGAAAAAAGAGAAGGCTCAGGTGTGCACTGATTGGAGGCTGCTGACATAGGGAAGCTGGAAGTGGCTACTCAGTGTGGGGCATCCTACTTGATTGGTTAGGGGCAAATATTTCATTTCCTATGGTTGGTTCTACATTGGTGCTAAGTTTAAAGCAGGACAAAATTTGGGAATCTGTAGTAATTAATCAAGTCCTAGCAATTTAGGGCTCATTGTTACAGAAGTTATTGTTTGGCTTCCTGGACTATTACTAGAGATAGCAATCTGACTTCCTGCAAGTCTTGATTTGCAACAGCCTGGCTTCCTGGGCTGGTTACTACAGATAAGATGTTGGTTTCCTGGGCAGGTTGCTGTAGGTTGTGGGCTAGATATAGATAGATATATAGATCTAAATGAGAGAGAGAGATATTCTTCTTTTTTTTTTTTTTTGTATTCAGCACCAAAAGCCAGAAAAGACCCAAGGCTTGCCAAAAACAGGCTCTTGGTTGTGGGTTTTCCCATCTTGAGCACAGAAATGGGGAAATTCCTGGTCAACACCATGATTGGAACTTTGTTAAAGACCCTTAGCAGAAGCATCCAGATAAACCACTTCCTTTTTTTTTTTTTTTTTTTTTTTAAAGATTTTATTTATTTACTCATGAGAGAGACAGGCAGAGACACAGGCAGAGGGAGAAGCAGGCTCCGTGCAGGGAGCCTGATGTGGGACTTGAAGACACTCAACCACTGAACCACCCAGGTGTCCCCAGATAAAGCACTTCTAAATGCCTGCCCTGGAGAACCTGTGAGATAGTAAGCTGCTAGGTTTTGAGAAAATTTGTCAAGAAGCAACAGATACATAATGACTAAGTTGAAAAGAACTTGACACCCTTTACACACTATCAGGTTGCATTAAAAAAAAATCTATCTATACTCTGGAAAAAAAAAAAACGATGAATGTATTATATCCAAGAAACAAATAGGGGGGATCCTATTTATGAAAATACAAACATAAATAGACTTGACTTTTTGGCCACAAGGTAATATATTAGAAGGTGGGAATTATTATTCTTCATTTGTCATATTATGGATGAATTATATTTTCTTTTTCATAATTTTTTGTTTTCTAATTTTCCTATACTGAGCATATTTTTGATCAGAAAAAATTTTTTACTTTAAAAAATATTTTATTTAAATTCAATTTGCCACATGTAGTATAACACCCAGTGCTCATCCCATCAAGTGCCCTCCTCAGTGCCTGTTACCCAGTTACCCCATCCCCCAAGCACCTCCTCTTCTGCAACCCTGTGTTTGCTTCCCAGAGTTAAGAGTCTCTCATGGTTTGTCTTTCTCTAATTTTTCCCCACTCAGTCTCCCTCCTTTCCCTTATAATCCCTTGCACTATTTCTCATATTCCACATATGAATGAAACCATATGATGATTGTCTTTCCTGATCAGAAAATATTAAGGAAATAAAGTCTTTCTTCCTTCCTCCCATACTCCTTCCTTTCCCCCTTTTTTTTAGAAAGCATCTTTCAACTAACATCTTCCATTTTTAAATTTAAAATCAATTAATTAACGTGTGTTATTAGCTTCAGAGATAGAGTTTAGTGATTCATTAGTTGCATATAACACCCAGCGCTTGTTACATAACGTGCTTTCCTTAACACCCATCACCCAGTTACCCCATCCCTCCACCAATGCCCCCTCCAGAAACCTTCAGTCTTTTTCCTACAGTTAAGAGTCTCTTATGACTTGTCTCTCTCTCTCTCTCTGGTTTCATATCATTTTGTTTTTCCATCCTTTCCACTGTGTTTCTCTGTTTTGTTTCTTAAATTCCACATATGAGTGAGATCATATATTTGTCTTTCTCTAACTGATCATTTTGCTTATCGTAATACCCTTTGGTTCTATCCATGTTATTGTAAATGGCAAGATTTCATTCTTTTTGAAGGTGGAGTAATATTCCATTGTATATATACCACATCTTCTTTATCCACTCATCTGTTGATGGACATCTGGGCTCCTTCTATATTTGGCTATTGCGAACATTGCTGCTATAAACATTGGGGTGCATGTGTCCCTTCAGATCACTATGTTTGTGTCCTTTGGGTCTTTCCCTTCTTATTGAAGCCTTGAGGTCTCTTCAGAGAGTAGAAGGCTTTTCTCATTCATTATTTTGATGTCTATTATTTTTGCTTTCAGGTTTTTGTTTGTTTTGCTTTCAGGTTTTTGAATCCATTGCTTTTCCTCCCATTTCTGTCCTCCCTTTGCCTTTTATTTTTTTAATTTTTTAAAAGATTTTATTTATTTATTCATGAGAGACACAGAAAGAGAAAGAGAGAGAGGCTCTGTGCAGAGAACCCTACGTGGGACTTGATCCCAGGTCTCCAGGATCAGGCCCTGGGCCTAAGGCGGCACTAAACCACTGAGCCACCTGGGCTGCCCTCCCTTTGCCTTTTAGATATTCACTTTGATCCTCTCTTCCTGTTTGTGTAAAAGTTCTTTTTTAGGCAACCATTTCTAGTCCTAATATACCAATGGTGTGAGAGGGAGTCTTGGATCAAAGGCCCATCTGGCTGATTGGACTTCAGTTCTTTTCTAAACTATCATCTCTTCCTCCTCAGCACCAGTAACACTGGCTCCTAGAATCCCTGAATGTAAACTGTGCAGAGGATGGGCTAAAAAAAATTGATCCTCACAAGTGAATTAATAGATGTGAATCAGATGTAAGTCACAAAATAATTTTTGTCCAACACAGTTAAATGAGTATTACACTTCTTATCTGATTATAAAACTATCAAAAACTGTTCTGAAAAAGATTAGTTTAAATAGATCTTAGCCCAAGCATATAAAAACATATGGGCATAATTATTAGAATGCAGTTATACTGGCATGCTCCTAGACAATTAAATTAGTGGAACCAATAGAGATTATAATTATAATTATAGATAAATGACTTTAAAATTTAATAGTTGAAGTTTAGAAGGCAATTTAAAATACTTGAAAAAAATAAGCAATTACAGGTTTGGAGAAAATCATTAGGAAATAGGTAATTCATTAAGTTATTTACCTAATTATTAACTCAACCAATATATATTAAACTCTTCCTGTTGATTTGTTCTAAGCACTAGAAGTAGGGAGATGGCATTGAACAAAAGATACAAAATCCTTGCTTTCATAGATCTTATGTTCTGAAGTGGAGAAAAATGTAGAAAAATGATTATTTAAGATATGAATAGAAAATAAAATGATTGAAATCTATCAGAAGTTATGATTAAGAATTAATCAGTTTCTATTTTCTTACTTTAAATTAAAAAAATAAATTTTAAAGAAAAAATTGATTTGATTATATGCAATATTATTTTCTTATTTAAAATTTTTTACTTTCTGTGATCATAAAAATAATGTATTTTGGGGTGTCTGGGTGGCTCAGTTGGTTGTGTACAACTCTTGATTTCAGCTCAGCGTTGTGAGATCAAGCGCCATACCAGGCTCCGTGCTGGGTGAGAAGCCTGCTTAAGAGTCTCCTTCTCGGGGGATACCTGGGTGGCTCAGTGGTTTAGTGCCTCTTTTCAGCTCAGGGCGTGATCCTGGAGACCCGGGATTGAGTCCCACATCGGGCTCCCTGCATGGAGCCTGCTTCTCCCTTTGCCTGTGTCTCTGCCTCTCTCTGTGTCTCTCATGAATAAATAAATAAAATCTTAAAAAAAAAAAAAAGAGTCTCCTTCTCCTTTCCCCTCTGCCCCTCCTGCCTCTATAAGAATAAAAAAATAAAAAATAAAGTATGTTCATTAGAAAACAATGATGAAATTGTGAGATAAAATGATGAACTATGGAACCCATAGATAATTTATTTAAAATGTTAGATATCATACATAAAATAAATTCTGTTGAATCATATGCTAAAATGTAAAATGTATGTAAAATGTTAAGTAAAAACTCATAAAAGGAGTACAAATTAAGTCAGAGTTTGTTCCTACAATTTGGGTGTTGAAGAGCTTCCTAAATAGGCCAGTAAATTTACTGAAGAAAAGGAAAAAAAAATGGCTGTTTTTGCTATATGAGAATACACACATTTTATGTTATGAGATATACTGTAAGGAAGTTAAACTGAAGATATGGGCCTCAATGAAATCTTTCAAGAGGAAATTACAGGTGCAAGAGAGAAGAGGGCTGGTTGTTCAGGCAATGAGTGGCTGGCTAGGAGAGACGAGGATTCCGCCGAGGAGACCCCAAACAAAGAGGTGGCAAGAGCAGCACCAGGGTGGTGTGGCATCAGGAGTGTCCAGGAAGGAGAGGCTAGAGACGATGAGGACTGGACTACAGCTGACATAGCACCCCCTCAGCCCCTGGTCGCCTCTAGCAGAACACTTGCTGTGAGCCCTTGGTTCCAAGCCAGTTTGGAGTGGGTTGAGGCTCGAGGGAAAAGTGAGGAAGTGGAGACAATACAGACAACAGTAGATAAGGTGAAACAAGTGCACTTGGTTTCATAACCTACTGCTACTGGATTGAAATTCTTAATTTTTGAACCAGGAGTTCCCCATTTTCATTTTGCACTGGGACCAGAAAATTATGAAGCTGTTGAGAGGGGAAAAGTTTAAAAATACAAAAGCAACAACGATTTCCAATCACTTTGATGGAGGGGCTCCAGAGCCTGGGTGAACCGACTGGACAATAGGCAATTTATTTTTACAACAGAAAGTAACCAGGCTGCGTGAATCTATAGGTTAGTTGTACCCGTTTCCTGTCTCTATGATTAAGGAGCAACATCCTGTGTCTTCAATTTTTTTCTCTAAAGGAAAAAGGGAAAGCATTTGTTGAAAAGTACTGGGAATAAGAGCAGAGCTGGACGTTTGGTTGTAGAAAGGCAGATACGAGATAGTGGAGAGTGAGACACTAGCTGTCGAGGGCCGCGTCTACATGGCAGCCTCTGCTGCCGGAGCGAAGGCTCACACAAACCAGGTTCATCCACTGTTGGTTTTTTCCAAGTGGGTATAATAAAAAATCACTTGAAGTTTAAGGTACTCATTGATTCAGCTTTCTGCAGGAGCTAATCTATTGTGCGCTATCTTCTTTGCCTTTTACAGTTGGAGTCATTTTTCATTTGTATTCAGCTTTTCTCTGGTCTTATATTGTCCTAGTGTCTATTTAAGTTTATACTTATAATCTTCTAAAGTGTAATATATATCTACATGGTTTTTACTCACAAGACTTTTACACCAAGAACCAATTCTCCAACTTCTCCAAACCAACCACCTGTGTATCCTACAATTCAACCCAATTCTGACACGAACTCTCTGGAGTTGGCCAGACCTGCGTTAGGCCCCACAGGTTTAAGGGCCCAGTCCCATACGACTGCCCTCACTTTGCATGCCAGTTGCAGGTATTGGGTACCCCAGGTACTTCTGATTGACTTAGCTACAAAGTAGCAGATTCCCACACTCCCTGAATTAATCTAGTGATAATTTGCTAGAACGGGTCATACAACTCAGGAACACATTTTAGTTACGTTTGTCAGTTTTTTATAAAGGATACAAATGAAGAGCCAGATGAGGAAGTATGTAGAAAGATTTGAGAGGGTCTCTAGCACTGGAGCTTATGTTCTGTGGAGCTGGGTGTGTAACCCTCCCCGTATGTGAGTGTGTTCACTCACTTGGAAGCTCTTCCAACCCACTCTTCAGAGGCTTTTATGGAGGTTTACATCGGCATAGTTGACCAAATCATCAGCCAATGGTGATTAACTCCATCTGCAGCTCCTCTTGCCTTTTTGGAGGTTGGGGGTAAGGCTAAAAGTTCCAGCCCTCTAATATGCCTCGGTCTTTCTGTAGACCAGCCCTCACCCTCAAGATGTGTAGAGGCCCACCAGGACTTGCCTCATTAGAAAGAGATGTTCCTATCACTCAGGGAATTCGAAAGGATTTAGGAGCTCGATGTCAGGAACTGGGAATGAAGATCAGATGTATATTTCTTTTTGATTCACACTATGATAAACAAAAACAATAAGTATAAAATTCATAGAAGTGAAAAAGCATAGTAATAAAATGAATATCATGGTACCTTTCCCTGTTTAGGTACCAGGACATATCCAGTGCTTTGCAAATATCTGTGATTCTTTCCTATTATGGACTGCTGCTTAACTCTGGTTCCCACACTCTCCTTTAGGAAAACACCACTGAATTTCAGCCTTATTGTTTTATTCCCTTTAATATATATAGAGAGCTGTGTTCTCTTTAGGCAGAGATGATAGATAGATGATATATACATACAAAGATATAGATAATATATATCATTTTTCTCTGTCTTGAGCTTTAGATAAATGTTATACTACATACTTTTTAAAAGTTAATTTATTATTTGTTTTATTTATTTGTTTTTTAAGATTTTATTTATTTATTCATGAGAGAGAGAGGTAGAGACACAGGCAGAGGGAGAAGCAGGCTCCATGCAGGGAGCCTGATACAGGACTCAATCCCGGGACTCCAGGATCACTCCCTGGGCCGAAGGCAGGTGCTAAACCGCTGAGCCACCCAGGCTGCCCCCTACTTTAATATTTTAAATCAAGTTTTGAAATAGAAATTTGATTATAAATTTTGAAATTTATATAAATACCTATAGTAATGTATATTCTACGTATTACAAGTATATATGAAATATTTATACATGTATATAGCTATACACTTATATGAAGTATTTTTAAGCATTGTATCTTCTAAGCAATACATTAATTAATTGCTTATTGATGCCATGTATAAGGCAATTACTGGCCAGGCATTTAGTAAACTCTCTTGTTATTTGTAAAAATTTACATGTAGTCTTTTAGGTTTTATATGTAGAAAATCATCTGCGAATAATGACAGCTTTGTTTCTTTCCAATCTTTATGACTTTGTTTCTATATCTTGCATTGCTGTTCTAGGTAAAATCTATAGTGCACTATTGAGTTGGACTGTGATGATGGATACTCTATCTTACTTCTAATTTTTTTTTAAAGATTTTATTTATTTATTCATGAGAGACATAGAGACAGAGAGAGGCAGAGACACAGGCAGAGGGAGAAGCAGGCTCCACGCAGGGAGCCCAACGTGGGACTCAATCCCCGGTCTCCAGGACCACGCCCTGGGCTGAAGGCAGGCGTTAAACCCCTGAGCCACCTGGGCTGCCCTTACTTCTAATTTTAAAGAGACTATTTGAAACATATCACCATCAACAATAGGTGTTTTCTGTATATTTTTGTAAATAATCCTTCAGTTTTAAGGATTATATAAAATCTATTCTGAATTTTCTAAAAGTTTTTAAAAATAATGAATAGTGATGAATTATCAACTTTTTAAAAAAGAGTATTTATTTATTCATGAGAGACACAGAGAGAGAGGAGGCAGAGGCATAGGCAGAAGGAGAAGCAGGCTCCCTATGGGGAACCTGATGCAGAACTTGATCCCAGGACCCCAGGATCATGACCTGAGCCAAATGCAGATGCTCAACCACTGAGCCACCCAGGTGCTCATATTATTCAGCCATAAAAAGGATGAAATCATGTCATTTTAAATTGAGATATAATTGATATCATGAAGTATAATTGGCCATTAGTATAATTGAGGTATAATTTGGTAAAGAAAAGTTTAAACTGTTAAAATGTACATTAAACCCAAAGTATTCTATTTGTTCAAATGCAATCCCTGTCAAAATAACAACGGTATTTTTTTAAAGATTTATTTTTTTGAGAGAGATAATTTCAAGTAGACTCCCTGCTGACTCCCTCTCCCCACTGCTCACTCTCTTCCTCTCAAAAAAAAAAAAAAAGACAAATAACAAGGGTTGGAGAAAAAAGAAAAAGGAATCTTCATACAGTGTTGGTGGGAAGGTAAATTGGTATAGCCCCTGTGGGAACAGCATGGAGTTTGCCCAAACAATTAACATTAAAATAGAATTTTTGATTTATTAATTCCACTACTGGGTGTTTACCCAAAGAAAAAAAAACATTATTTTCAAAGATTTATGCACACCTGTGTTTATTGCAGCATTATTTACAATAGCCAAGATGTGGAAGCAGCCAAAATGTCCATCGATAGACAAATGGACAAGAAAGATGTGGCGTATTTGCTTCAACGTGGATGGAACTGGAGGGTATTATGCTGAGTGAAGTAAGTCAATTGGAGAAGGACAAACATTGTATGTTCTCATTCATTTGGGGAATATAAATAATAGTGAAAGGGAATATAAGGGAAGGGAGAAGAAATGTGTGGGAAATATCAGAAAGGGAGATAGAACATAAAGACTCCTAACTCTGGGAAACGAACTAGGGGTGGTGGAAGGGGAGGAGGCGGGGGGCTGGGGGTGAGTGGGTGACGGGCACTGAGGGGGACACTTGACGGGATGAGCACTGGGTGTTATTCTGTATGTTGGTAAATTGAACACCAATAAAAAATAAATTTATTATTATAAAAAACAAAAAAAAACAACAAAAAAAGAAAGATGTGGTGTACATTCATGGACACACACACACACACAGCCTTAAAACAGGATGAAATTGTGCCATTTACAATAACATGAATGGACCTATGGGGCTTTATGCTAAGTGAAATAAGACTGAGAAAGACGAATACCATATGATTTCAGTCATATGTGGAATCTAAAATAACAGAACAAAACAAACAGATAAAAATGCAGAATCAGACCTATAAATACAGAGAACAAAGTGATGGTTGCCAGAGGGGAAAAGGGTGGGAAGATGGGCAAAATGAATGAAGGGTAATATGAGATATGGGCTTCCAGTTATGGAATGAATAAATCATGGGGACAAAAAGCACAGCATAAGGAAACACAGTTCACGACATTGTAAAAGTGTTGTGTGGTGGCACATGGTAGCTACATTTGTGGTGAGCGTAGCGTATGTATCGATCGTATAGAGAAGTTGAATCACTACGTTCTACATATGAAACTAATGTAACATTGTGAAAAAAATGAAGTATAATTGACATATAACATATTATTATATTATATTACAATATAATTGACATATAACATTATGATTAATTACAATTAAATTATACAATTAAAGTATAATTGACATGTAACATTATATTATTATATTATATATTATTATATTATTTTCAGGTGTACGACATAATGGTTTGATATTTGTGTACATTGTGTTAGATTCTGCATAAAAATGAAGTCATATGATATTTGTTTTTTTGTCTGACTTATTTCATCTAGTCTGATGCCTTCAAGGTCCATCCATGTTGTTGCAAATGACATGATTTCATTCTTTTTATGGCTGAATAATATCCTATCGTGTATGTAGATAGATAGATAGCTAGAGCTAGAGCTATATCTATCCACACACCCTATATTTTCTTTATCCACTCATCCATTGGTGAATACTTAGATTTTTTCCATATCTTAGCTAGTATAAATAGTATTGCAATAAATATGGGGGTGCATGTATCTTTTTGAGTTAGTCTTTTCATTTTCTTTGCATGAATACCCAAAGTGAAATTGCTGAATCATATGGTCATTGATTTTTAATTTTTTGAGGAACTTCCATACAGTTTTCCAGTGTTGTGCCAACTTACATTCCCACCGGTAGTGCCTAGGGTTCCCTTTTCTCTACATCCTCCCCCAACACTTGTTATTTCTTATCTTTGGGAATAACATTTTGATAGGTGTGAGATGATATGTCATTTCGGTTTTGATTTACATTTCCCTAATGATTAGTGATATTGAATAATTTTTCATGTACCTATTGGATGAATTAGTAAATAATTGTTTTGCTGTTGGTAGTTAGATAATTTTTAATCCTTAAGCATTTAAAGTGCCGAGTGATATTTATAATTTTTGAAAAAAATGTTAAAGTCATTCTGTATTTCTGGCTATTTTAACATGAGCATACTATATTTACTATCTATGATTTTACTCAAGACTTATAAATTGTAGCTAAGATTTATTTTTTATCTTCATTTATAAAGAAATACTAGTTTTGGTTTTTTTCATTTGTATGCTGTCCATATCTGGTTTTACTATACAATTATATTGGCTTCATAGACTGTGTTCTGAGTATTTCTCTATTTTCTGGAAATAGTTTTATAAGATAGACATAATCTGGAAGTGGAGCCTGGTGGGTGCAGTGGTGCTCCTATGAAGAAGAAGAGCAGAGGCCCAGGGGTGGACAGCAGATCTGAAGATCCCCTGGATTGCATTGGGAGAGGTGGTTCCCCCTTCTTGGAGTGCATCTGGGAGACATGGCACTTCCTCTCAGGGGACAAAAGACCTGGAGGGAGCCATTGTGCTGCCCTGTTCCTTAGCATAGGGACAGAGACACCTGTGGAGGGAGGGCAGCTAACCTGGGGGAGGCTTTTTGCTATGCTTTACTCTAAACTCCAAGCTCCTGTGTATTCATGCGATTGCCCTTCTGGGACAAACTTGCACCAGCCCCAGCATAGCAAGAACCTTGCCCCAGAGGATCAATGTGGGTTCATGCTGCACTGGGTCCCTAAAGCTTGGGTTTTTGAAACTCAGCCAGAGTGCCTGAGATAAAATACAGGTACACTACACTGCCAGGTGGGTAGCTAGCTTCGACACAGGGTGAAGGCAAGGATCTGAGGGACACCTGGGACACAGGAAGCAAGATTGTGAGTTTCCTGAACACCAGTGGGCATGAAAAAATGTGGAGAGAAGGGAGGGGGCAGGTGACATTTTTCTTCCTTATCCATCAACATGGACTGACTTCACTGAGCAGAACAGCACTCATGGTGGAGGCCTGAGCCACTTACCTCAAGCCCCAGCAGCCTGTGCTCTGTAGGTGCTTCTTTACTAAGGCAACTGTGCCTGACAACCAGGGCAGTGGGCCCCTGCCCCAAAAGATCAATACAAATCTCTCACGTGTACTAAGTCTACTGACAATAGACTCCTGCAAAGTCTCAGCTCTAATGGAAATAGGATCAGGCCTCTTTTAACAAGCAAACCAAAAGACACCTCATTAAAACTCACCACACACTGGATTATGTCCAAACACTCCCCACTGGAGGAAGCAGAAACTGCAGAGGACTGACCTGGGGAAAGAGCAGCCATAACACAGCAGCAGAGTGCACACAATATACACCAAAAACACTTCCTAAAGCATCAGGGCCTCGATAGCATATGACCTCTTCTTTGTCAAGCCATTACTCTCAGATGAAGGAAACATTATAGACTTTCCTAACACACAGAGAAGACAAACTAGACAAAATGCCAAAATGAGGAATTCATTCCAAAAGAAAGAACAAGAAAAAGTCATAGCCAAGGATCTAATCAAACAATTATAAATTATATGTCTGATCCAGAATTTACAGCAACAACCCGAAAGATACTGGCTGGGCTTGAGAGAAGCATAGAAGACACCAGGGAGTCCCTGACTGCAGAGATAAAAAACGTAAAAACTAGTCAGACTCAAATGAAAAGTTCTATAACTGAGATGCAAAATTGGCTGGATGTAATGACCTCAAGGATGGAAGAAACAGAGGAATGAATCAATGATAGGGTCTATCCACCCAGAAGACAACTGTAAACTTTTTATTCCCTCAACTTGGGAACACCCAAATGTATAAAACAATAACGAACATAAAGAAACTCATTGATAACAATACAGTAATAGTAGGGGACTTTAACACCCCACTTACACCAATGGACAGATAATCTAAGCAGAAAATTAATAATGAAACAATGACTTTGAATGACACACTGGACTGGATAGACTTAATAAATATATTTGGGACATTTCTTCCTAAAGCAGCAGAATACACATTCTTTCTGAGTGCATATGTGACATTCTCCAGAATAGATTACGTGCTGGGTCACAGATCAGCCCTCAAGTACAAAAAGATTGAGTTCATACCATGCATATTTTCAGACCACAACACAATGAAACTTGAAGTCAACCACAAGAACAAATTTGGAAAAACCATAAATACATGGAGGCTAAAGAACATCCTACTAAGGAATGAATAGGTTAACCAGAAAATTAAAAAAGTTTAAAAAATACATGGAAACAAATGAAAATGAAAACCCAATGATAAACCTTTGGGATGCAGCAAAAGCAGTCAGAAGAGGGAAGTATATAGCAATACAGGCCGACCTCAAGAAGCAAGAAAAATCTCAAATGCGTGACCAACCTTCTACCTTAAAGGAGCTAGAAAAGGAACAGGAAGCGAAGCCTAAAGCTTGCAGAAGGCAGGAAATAATAAAGGAAACAGAAGCAAAAGTGACCTATGGAGACTTCATTGGGATAAAAGGCTTCTGTACAGTGACAGAAACAGCAAAACAAAAAGGCAGTGTTCAGAATGGGAGAGGATCTTTGCAAATGATATACGTGATAAAAAGTTAGTATCCAAAACCTGTGAAGAGCTTAATCATACTCAACACCCAAAAAACAAACTATCCAATTAAGAAATGGATAGAAGACATGAATAGTCATTTTTCTGAAGAAGACATCAGATGGCTAACAGACACATGAAAAGATGTTCGACATCGCTCATCATCAGAGAAATGCAAATCAAAACTGGTGTGAGATTGTGAGATACCACCTCCAGTTGTCAGAATGGCTAAAATTAACAACACTGGAAACAATTGGTATTGGTGAGGATGGGGAGAAAATCCTCTTACACTGCTGGTGCACATGCAAACTGGGGCAGCCACTCTGGAAAACAGTATAGAAAACAGTATAACTTTCCTTAGAAAGTTAAAAATAGAACTACCCTACGCCCCAGCATGCGCACTACTAGGTATTTGCTCAAAGCATAGAAAGACACTGACTTGAAAGGGTACGCGCTCTCTTGACGTTTTTAGCAGCAATAGTCAAATTATGGAAAAAGCCCAAATGTCCAATCACTGATGAATGAATAAAGAAGGTGTGGTACATATGTACAATGGAATACTACTCAGCCATAAAAAGAATGAAATTCTTCCTTTTCAATGATATGGATGGAACTAGACAGTATTATGCTAAGGGAAATATGTTAGTCCTAGAGAAACAAATACTGTGTGATTGCACTCATTTATGGGATTTAAGAAACGAAACAGATGAACATAGGGGAAATGACAAAAAAAAAAAAAGATAGGGATTCAAACCATATGAGAGACTCTTAATTATAGAGAACAAACGGATTGCTTGAAGGGAGGTGGGTGAGATATGGGCTAAACGGGTGACGGGTATTAGGGAGGGCACTTGCGATGAGCACTGAGTGTTATATGTAAGTGATGAATTGCTTAGTTCTACTCCTGACACTGATATTACACTATTCTTTAAATATAATTTAAATAAAAACTTGAAATATACAAAAAACAAATTTAAATAAATTTAATTTAAATAAATTTAAATATAATTTAAATAAAAAACTTGAAATATACTAACAACAACAACAAATTACCTGCTCCTTGAAAGTTTGTAGAACCCATGTATAAGGTATTTTGGGCTTGTTTTGTTTATTGGAATATTTTAAAATATTAATAGAATTTCTTTATAGTTATAGGACTTAAGATTTTCTCTTTCATCTTGAAGTGATTTTGATTAGTTACATTTTTGTAGAACTTGATTCATTTTATTGAAGTTTTCAGATGTATTGGAATAAGGTTGTTCACATTCCTTTCATTATTTTGATCTCTGATCCATCTGTAGTTATGTCTACTTTTTTAGTCCGAAGATTATATTTGAGCATGTTTTCCTGGTCAACGTTAGGAAAAGTTTATGTCTTATTGTTTTCTTCTAAAATGCGTCCTTTTTGGCTTTGCTTATCCTCTCCATTTTGTCTTTGTTTTCTATTTTTTGGGTGCTAATTTTTAAGATGTGATCATGTATATTTAACTAAGTCCAAAGTTAATATCTTAACCTCCCTACCGACTGCTATAAGAAACTTGGAACATTTTAGCTTTGAGTACCACTTCTTCCTTACATTTATTGTTGCCCCAGATTTAAGTTCATTTTATGTTTTAGTCCTCAGGTTAGACATAATTCCTGCTATTCCATAGAGGTTATGATTGGGTTTATGCACATGTTTACCAATTTCTTTTCCTGCTATTCTTTTGCATCTCATAATATTTTTCTGAGTTTATTTTTCTACTTCCTGAGGAACTTTCTTTAGAGTTCCTGTAATGTAGGTGTGTTAATCATAAGCTTTCTAGTTTCTATAAATTTCTTTATTTTGCCGTGGCTCTTAAAGCATGGTTTTGCTGGGTACCTGGTTCTAAATTAATAGTTGTTTTCCCTCAGCCTTTTAAAGTATTATTCTACTGTCTTCTGTGACCTCATCATTGAGAAACCTGTTATTAGCCTTATTGTCATTTCTTTTGAGGTGATTTCACTTTTCCCCCTGGATAATTTTAAGATTTTCTATTATCTTCGATATTTTGCAGTTCTACTCCAATAGACCTGGGGATGACTTTTTGTATGAGTCTTGTCTTTCCCTTTCCTCTCCCGTCATAAACCTGAGCCTGAGGTTTAGGCTTGGGTTCAGGTAGTTTATGTGGGAACTAATTAGCAGAAAAAGAAAAGTAGGAGTGGGAAAAATGAAACAAGACCGTGGGAAGAGCCAATGCAAGTGTACTTTATTGATCTGGTCACTGCTGTGGAAAATTGGGGCTCAGTCCCTCCAGGACGATCTGCAGTACTTTTTAGAACACATCTCTGAATTGGCTGTGAGGGGAGAATTTATCCACCAGTTCCTGTTCCACGTTGGTCAAAGATTGTTCCATGACGTGTTAATTCCCGTGAAATTTCAGAATTGGTATACACGTCGTTCATTCCCCACACGCACCAGAGGACTGCCAGGGCAGTAAACAAAGGTATGATTTGCAGGTGAGGTCAGATGGTGTCCTGCAGAAAGACAGTTGCTGTAGTAAAGATCCGAAGTAAAAAGTGGCCAAGAAGGCAAGACACAGGGCCCAACAAGTGTCCTATACATTTTATTTATTTATTTGCTGTTTGTTTGTTTTTTGGTTTTATGCATGTCATACATCCTGAATCTGTGAATTATCTTTTTCATAATTTATGGAAATTTCTCAGGTATATTTTTCAAAATTTGCCTCTCTTCATTCTCTTTTTCTCCTTTATCTTCTTTCTCTCTGGGACTTTATTAGACAAAATTTAGATATTCTAATTATCTTTTTAAGTGTAGCTTCAATTAACAAGAAATATTTTCCATGACCTTGCATCTCTGTTCTGCATACTGAATAGTATCTTTTGCTCTATCTTTCGGTTTGACACATCCGTGTGTGTGTGTTTCATTTCAACAGTTACGTTTTTTTCCTTTCTTTGGATCTTCTTATTATTTTTTTGATCTTATTATCTTTAAGATGATTCCCAATAATCTCTTTATGTGAGTCTCTTGGGGCTTCAAACTGCTATTTATTGTTTCTGCTGTCTCTCTCACTTATGGTGAATTGCTTTCTCATGCATTTGCTGATCAGCGATTGTGGTCTTATGCTTGATCTTCTTTTATGTAAATACTATAAAATTAAATTGTGAGTGTGTTCATCCAGAGAGGATGTGCATCTGCTTTGGTCAGGCCCCATGGAATACCTGATATTTAGGGACAGTAATGGCCCCCAAATATTTTCTAGATTCTAATCCTGGGAACCTCTAAGGGTGTTACCTTACACGGTTAGAGGAAGCTTGCAGATCTGATTAACTTACAGGTGCTGAGAAAGGGAGAATATCGTAGTTTATCCAGGTAGGCCCAGTGTAATCACAAAGATCCTTAAAGGTAGACAAGGAAGCATAGAAGGGTGGAATAATAGCAGCATGAGAAGGGTTTGGCCTGATACCACTGACTTTGAAGATGGAGGGAGGTGCTCATGAGCCAAGGAATAAAGGCAACTTCTAGAAGCTGGAAAATGTAAGGCAATGGATTCTTCCACAGAGCCCCCTGAAGGAACACTGCCTTGCCATCAGAGAGAGACTCATTTTGGATTTCTGACCTTTGTTACTATAAGATGATAAATTTGTGTTGTTTTGAGTCACTAAGTTTGTGGTTTTTTGATGTAGCAGCAATAGGAAACTAATACAGAGCTTTTGCAGTCAGTCTGGAGTACCTTGATTTTGTCAGGAGTTGGCCCACCTTTCTCACTCCAAGGTCACTATCTTGACTGTCCCATGTTGATTAACATCTGCCTTCAGGACGTCCTGCCCACTTCACTTTTCCATTTAATTCCTTATGACTGCTACTACTAGTGGTATTAAAAGATTTTGCAAATGCCAGTCCCTGTCTCTCCCAACCCCAAACTGCTACCTGCAGTCTCAGCCCTTCTGAACCTACAATGTATACACCTTTGTGTATATTGGCAACTTCTCGTCAAGTGCAAAATGAAGTCTGTAAATTCATTTCAGGATATTCCTGGAATTGCGTTGGGCGGTGCCCACAGGAGCACTGGGTTAGCCTCATCTCTACCTACCACCAGGTACATGACCAATCTGCTACATACTAGGTCTTGGTTTACACTGTAAGTCACACTGGAACTATTTTTGTTGTTGTTTATTTAGCTTTCTCGCTGTATTAGTTCTGCTAGATTCTTCTCATGTCTGGAATCAAGTATTATTCCTCAGAAGGTCCAGGTGAACCTATCTCTGTGAATGCTCACCAGATATCAACACCTACTATGGCTCCTTCTACTCGTGATCAAACTTCTTGGCCACCAAATCTATAGAGGTCTAGATTTTGTTCTATCTGTTGGGTATATTTGAGCTCTTGGAAATCACTGACCTTGTTATGAATAGATCTAACTACTGTTCTGTTCACAATCTCTGAAAAACTCTAAACTTGATACTGTGCCTTCTCCTGGGTCACTTGTTTATTTATTTTTTAGCCTTTAGTCTGAATCATCCTTATTTATGGTTGTTTACCACTTGACCTGAGAATGTGAGGTTCCCAAACATGTTCAAGCAATGGGACCAGGGGGTGTTTCGGTTCTTGTTTGCAAAAAGATATGTGCTGAACTATGGAGACATAGCTGGAATAGTTGGCATTTGTTTGTGGCTCGGCACATTCCAAGGACACGTTCAGGTGTGTAATTGCCCAGACTGCTGCAATATATCAAATGGGATGTTCTGCTGGAGTTGCAACAATCTCAAACAGTGCAAAGTACAAACTTTTCTCAACTTGAAATTTTCTCTGGAATCTCCACAGAACTACCGAATGTCAAAATCTCCTTCCCCCAAATAACAAATGGACTAAATCAAGGTTATAGACTAATCATGAAAGCGTCTTACACTGGGGCTATGTTAGAATATCACTTGGAATTCAGGTGCTTGTCTGAAACTTGGCATCTTAGAACTGGAAGAGAAAGACTATGAAAAGAATGTTTAATTTGCTCCATGCAGAAACCTGACATCCAAGCCTATTTAAAGAAACAGTTTTCATAATCTATAAACTTAACATTTTGAACAATCTTGTTAGTTAAATCCTTGTATCTTTTCAGTTATGCTTTCACATCTCAAAAATAGCATCTAAACACTTCACTTTCTGAAAATTATGTATTTATCTGTTTAATTTATACATTTAATAATATCTACCCTAAGTTTGGCCCAGGCACTGAGCTGAACAATTTAGAAGGTTTACTTAAGTTAATCCAAATGACAGCTTTATGGCATAGTTATAATTTTTATGTGTATTACACAGCTTGGAGAATTGAGACTTACAAAGGCTTTTTAACTTACCTTTAAAGGCTTAGAAAGTTCTAAGGTCTACTGAATTCCATAGCTTTAATTTGAACCCAGAGAGCTTAACTCCAGAGTCCACTCTTGTACTTAACCACTGCACGGTAAAATGAATGACAAATACAAACGAACAATACTTTGAAAAGTCAAAACAGTTGTCCTGGCATCATAGCACTGAAGCTCATACCCTTTTTCTCATGAGTGTAGTCCTGGTGTCTGAATTCTACTCTCCTCTGATTTACCTCCACCATGTTGGTAGTACAGATGTTACTAAAGGGACAGGGCATACGTGTGTCAGGGACTGAATGACGTCGCTAAAATTCAATAAGAGATTTTTCCTGGACACATTTCAGTCTGTTTTCTATCTGTCCCAATGGCTGGAATATAAATATTGTGTCCAAGAAAACTGATCATAAAATAGAGGATGAAATTAATGCCATGGTTCTGGAAGAGATCTAACCCTTCTAAAGACAATAAGGTTAACTCCAGAACAGTTAGGATCACTAGACCAGGTTTAGAAGGAATTGTCATTCTTCCTTTCCCAAGAGAAGCATCCTACAATGAAACATTAGGTATGAGAAAAGGCTTTAACTTAGTAATTGATGAATCCCTCTTATTTTGAGTCAGCAATCTAGGAAATGAAAACAACATCTAAAATGGGTAGTACATTAATGAATACAGAATTCCCGTTTGGGAGAATGAAAGTGATGATGGTTTCTCCAATATTTTTTTTTTTAAGATTTTATTTATTTATTCATGAGGGACACAGAAAGAGGCAGAGACACAGGCAGAGGGAGAACCAGGCTCCATGCAGGGAGCCCGACTTGGGACTTGATCCAGGGACTTGATCCAGGGACTACAAGATCTTGCCTGGGGCCAAAGGCAGGCACCAGACTGCTGAGCCACCCAGGGATCCCCGGTTTCTCCAATATTATAAATGTAATCAATGGCACTGAATGGTAGACAGAAAAATAGTTGAAATGGCAAATTTTATGATACATGTATCTTACTGCAATCAGTTATAGTGACCTCCTCAGTTTCTCAGTTAAAAGTAAAAAGAGATTAGATTGTGCTTTGGCTCTGCTCAAGAACTCACAGGGACAGAGTAGTAAGGTCAAAGTGTGAGGTCTAGGATGCACTGTCCCCCAAGAGGAGGACTCAGAAGTCCAATTCATTTAAGGTCAGTTTGCATTAAGTCTTTAAACTAGTATATAGGGGAAAGGATCTCTTCATCCAGAGGAAAGGCAGTGAGATCTTGGCTTTAGGGTCAATTGGGGTTGAAGCAAGATTCTAGTGGTGGGGTTAAATGTGACAGAGTTCCTTAAATAATCAAGACTCTGAAACGAGTGAAGCTCAGGACAGAATTTCATATCCAGCAGACACCAAAGGGTGAAATAGATACCAGCACAGTTCATGTGGATGGAAGAGATAACTTGGGGGATGGGGATTGAGAGAAAAATTTCTGTTTGGTGAATGTAGTTAGTGAGTAGCATCAGTCTGCACTTAAATGTCAGCCTTTATTATGGAAGATACCTGGGAAGAGGGAAGCCCAAACACACATGCATAACCTCGTATTCTTTTAGACTCCATGCTTTCCCAAGGACCAGGCTTGGAAGACCACATGGACAGTCCTGCGGCCAAGAGCTCCAGTGGATCTATGGTCCCTAGGTAGGAACTTGGGTCCAGGAATCAGGGAGAAGCCTTGTTTCTGAAAAGGAGACCCTGGGAAGGCTCAATATTTTAGGGCCACTGGAGAGATACCAACCAGTAGACCGGCTGGGGAAAAAAGTTTGTGTGTGGAATTCTTTAAGGATGGTGGTCCCCTTATTCTGCTGACACCAGCAGGCTGAATGAACTGCAGCTCTGAGCTGAATTCCTATTTGATTAGGTGATTATCGGAGGACTGCCTCTCTTATTTGTGCCCTCAGAGCCTCAAACACTCCCCACATCTTATCTGAAGGGTCCAAATTTTCCAGCTGTTCCCTCTCCAAGAGATTCCAAAAGCCTGACCTATATAGGCGGAGAGAAAACCCATACAAATGGATGAGAAAAAAAAAAAAAAAAAAGACTGACAACTCCATGGATGAATCTTTGAATGGAAGGGTTCTACTGAATAAAACCAATAGAAGAGAACTTTAATAATAATATCTAAGATAGATTCCCAGTAGAATTGCAAATAGTCCAGAAGAGTGAGTGGGTATAAGAAACCTTGGAAAGATTAAACTTTCAGGGATCATTTCTATAGTTCTTTACGAGAAGTTTCTCTGATAAATCAGTGTTAGGGATATAACATACAACATGATGACCACAGTTCACACCAATGTATGGTTATACAGGCAAGTTGTTAAGAGAGTAAATTCTGAAGTCTCATCACAAGGATAATTTTTTTCTTTTTTTCTTTTTATTGGACCTATTTGAGATGATGGACATTAAATAAATTTATTGAGATAATCATTTTATGATATATGTAAGTCAAAGCATTCTGCGGCAAACCTTAATCTTATACAGTGATGTATATCAATCACATCTTAACAAAACTGGGGGAAAAAAAGAAGCCCTGTAGGAAGAAAATAAATCAAATCAATTCCTGTGACTTTGTGGCTAAGTTTTAACCCATTTTGAAAAATTGGATTTCTGTCTTTTGTTATTAATCTGTAGCTCTTTACACATGGTGGATGCAACCCTTGGTTGGAAATGTGCCATACAAACATCTTCCCTCTCTCTGCAGCTTCCATTCTCCCCCTAATTGTGACTTCTGGTGAATAAATTTTCTTAAATTAATGTAGTCTGATATATTGTTTTCTTTTTTTATATTTTTGTGTCCTGCTTAAGAAATTTTTGCCTTCTGTAAGGTTTTAAAGATGTTTTTCTTTGTTTTCTTCTAAAATATTTAGTGCTTTGCCTCCATTGATTTTTTTCGTGTGTGTGTATGATGTGAGGTAGGAGCCAAGATTAATTTTTTCCATAGGGGTATTGCCTATTGACCCTGCCTCATGTACTGTTATAAACGTGGTGGCTGTATGTGTGCGCTGTGTCTGTTTCTGGATTCTCTGTTCATTCTGTTCATTCCAGTTCCACATTATCTTATTTACTATAGCTTTATGATAGGTCTTGACAACTGTTAGTGTACATCCTCCAGCTTTGTTTGTAGTTTTCCAGATAGCTTTATCTATTTCTAACCTTGGGTATTTCCAAGTAAGTTTTTAGAATCAGAACTTTTTAACTTCAACACAACAACAAAAGCATGCCGGGGTGCTGAATGGCATTTCAGTGAATTTACAGATGAACGGAGAAAATGGTTCTATTGGCAATATTGTATCTTCTAAGCCATGTATATAATAAATTCTTCTGTTTATTAACATGCTCTTTATTTTATAACAATATTTTCTAGTTTTTTTTCTGTAAAGATATTGTATAAATTTTATTAGATTCATTCCTAGGTATTTGATGTTTTTCAATGCTTTTGCACATGGCATCTTATTAAAATGTTCATGTTTTTGCTCTTACATAAAAGCACAATTTTTCCTTACATTTTATTATGAAAATGTGTGAAAAATTTGAATAAATTTATAGTGTACACTTATACACTGTCACCTAGATTCTAATATTAACATTTTATCTTGCTTGCTTTTTCACATATTTATCTATCTTTGCGACCCTTTATTCATCTATCAATTTATCTTAATTTTTTCTGCATTCTGAAATAAGTGTCAGGCATTAGTACTTTCTCCTTAATTTTTATTTTATTTTATTTTATTTTATTTATTTTTTTCTCCTTAATTATTTTAATATGCATTATCATCAACTAGAATTCAGTCTATATTTGTGGTTTCCTTATTTCTTTTGGAGGTAAATTTTCATACAATAAAATGAATAAATCTGAAGTATATAATTCGAGGTTGATAAATGCGTGCACTCCTACAACCCGAATCCCTCTAATTATATAGCGCGTTACCATCACTGTGTTTTCTCATGCGTCATCCCAGCCAATTTCCATTCTTATGATTCTAGACTCAACCGCTGTCCTAAATTTTTCAACATAGTTCACTTTTTGCCTATTAGACATTTATGTAAATGGAATCAAACAATTGTTGTGTATATAAATAATTTGTTCCTTTTTTGTTCCTGTGTAGTATTCAAAGAGAAATCCCTCAATAATTTATTATCAAGTATAATGGATGAAGGTGGTCAAGGGTACATATTTCCAGTGATAAGATGAATAAGTTCTAGGGATCTAATGCACAACACGGTGCTTATAGTTAACTGTATTGTATATATATATTTAAAGATTTTATTTATTCATTCATGAGAGACACAGAGAGAGAGAGGCAGAGACACAGGCAGAGGGAGAAGCATGCTCCACGCAGGGAGCCTGGGGTGGGACTCGATCCCGGGACTCTGGGATCATGACCTGAGACCAAAGGTTCAGGTGCTTAACTGCTGTGCCACCCAGGCGTCCCTGTGTTGTATATTTGAAAGTTGCTAAGAAAGGTCTCAAAAGTTCTCAACATATGCAGACACAAGATAACCATGTGAGATGATGGATGTATTAACTAACATTACTGTAGTAATCATTTCCCAATATATATTTATGTTAGATCATCATGTGTACACCTTAAACTTATGCAATATCATATGCCAGTTATATCTTAGTAAAGCTGAAAAAATTATTCATCTTGAATTTTTAAAAAGTGTAATGTTTGCTTCCTTCTATTTCATGTTTGCTTTTTAAAAAATCATTAATAGTGTTGATTTTATTAAGTGCTTTTTCTATATTTATGGTGGTGATTTTATATATATATATATGTATTTCACTTTGTATATTATTATGGTAAAACTTATTAAGTTTTATCTATTGCCACATAACAAATTACTCGAAGATTTAGCAGCTTCAAACAACACATGTTTATTTTCTCACACAATTTCTGAGAGTTAGAAATCCATGAGCAGGTTAGCTTAGTTCTTCTGACTCATGGTCTCCCAAAAATGGCATACTGGTTATCTTTGGTCTTGACTGGCTGGGAGACCCACCTCCAAGATGGCCATTGGCAGGAGGCCTCATTTCCACTCTGGCTATTGGCAAAAAGCTATGGTTTCTCACCAAGTGGGCATTTTCAGAGGGCTACTCTAGTATCACCACTACAAAGCTGTTTGCCCAGTTCCTTTTATGGCCTGGTCTCCAAAGTTAGATACCATGCCTTTGTTTTATTCTCTTAGTTAAAAGAGAATCATTAAGTCCAGCTGACAGTAAGGAGGAAGGAAAGTACACTCTACCATTGAAGGGAGGAGTAGTAAAGCATCAGTGGGCATGTTTTAAAACCACCACAGGTGGTGAATTATGTTGAATATCTTTCAAATATTAAGCTACCCTTAATTTCCTGGAATATGTTTACCTATATATTAATTATTCTTCCATGTATTATTATATTCGGTTACTAATTTTTACTTCATATTTTTGCATGTATGTATTTGTAATGTGGTTGTGAAGTTTGGTATGTAAATTATTTTGCCCTCATGAAATATTTAAAAATTTTTAAATTTCTTTGTTACTTTTGGTAAGTAATATTTTTTAAGAATTTATTTCATGAAAGTTGTCAAATGTAGAGTTGTGAAGTTGTTTATATTGTACTTTTGTTATCTTTCTACTATCTATAGGGTATGTAGTGATGTTCCCTTTTTCATTCCTAATATTGGTCAATTTGTGTTTTATTCTTTTCTTTTCCATGATAAGTCTTGCTAAAGTTTATTGATTTGATTAATCTTTTTATGGTTATGACTTTGGCTTTATTTTTCTTTTCTTAAAGAGCTTTACTGGAGCATAACACAAATATTATAGAATTCACCCACAGCAAGTGTAGAGCTTTGTAATTTTTAACAAATTTTAAACAACCTCACAATCAAGTTTTAGAACATTAATTATTCTCGAATATCCTGATAGTTTTAGTTGACTTTTCTCCTGTGATTTCATGAATAACGTTGAACCCTGAAATGTTAATTACTGATGTTTCTGTTGTTCCAGGAATCTTTGGGAGAAATTTATTACCTCTTTGGACATACCAGGCCCTGCCACTTTGAAAATTTCTTTGGCTTACTCTTTACCTACTTCCTGGTAAATACCATGCAGATAATTTCCACATTAGCGCACAGCTTCCAAAAACAATATGAACACTGGTCAAACTGCTGCCCAAAGTCTTTTAAGGTCACTCTCTAGTTTGAGGCCTCTAAATGACCCTGTTGCTAATTAGGCTACATGGAGAAGAATAAATTATTTTCCTTTGTTTCTTTTGATCCTTTTGCAATGTGTCTTTCTTCTTAAAGCTTGAGTCTTGTAAGTGCTATTTTTGTGGCTCACTTTTGAGCTGGCAAAGATATTACCGTGGCCCCAGGTATTTGCCAGGAGTTGGGCAGTTTGTCTGTGTGTTGTTTGTGTCCTTAACACTGAGCCCAGGAAAGGGAGGCAGCATGATGGGGCAGGAAACTCAGTGCCAGGGCCAGGTATGCAGTCTGCTCACCACCCAGGAATTACATGATTGTATGACCTACGGGCTGGTTGTTTAAACTTTTAAAACTCTAAGATTAGAGTTTTTATTTTGGATGTGGTTCTCTGATAGTTTAGAAAATATACCTACTTATTCCTAATACAAACTAAGAGATACGAAATATCTCTATTTTACAGATCTTAAGCAAAAGCATGCAAATAAAAAAACCTCAGGGTCTTAATGTAACTTACCTTAGTTTACCCTTTTGACAAGAAGCAGAATTGGGGCTGGAATCTTTTTCCAGTCCCTGCTTTATGTGGGAAAAGATTCCTACTGTTGCTTTGAATTTACTAGAATTGCTAAAGGGATATTTGTTATTACTTTTGATTCTTTCTATCACACAACTACTTTTCAACAGGTAGTTTTTGAGCTGCCTGGCTGAGCACTGCAATGCACCTACTACCACGGTGGCAAATACTGGAGCCCATGCCAAAGTGGCTGGTGTCTGGACATGCACAGCCTGGCCCTCAACAGGACCCCTTCTCCATAACCCTCTCGTCTCGACGTCAGCTTTCTCCACCACCCACTGGGCTACTCTTTGTTGCTTTGCTGGTTAATATTTCCTTATTTGAGATATTACCACTCAATATCCGGGTCATTTTGAATCATTCCACTTCCTTTCCCGGGGTGTTCTCCACGTGGTGATTTTCCGGTGGTTCACCTGGGTCACAACTGAGACAGGTTACGTATGGTCCTAGATTCATCATAGAGTCCATTTTCCTGTGCCCATTGATAGTTGACTAGTCAACCCTCTCAGACTGAATGAGACCGCCTTATCTGTTAGCCTGACAAGTCAGCTTCCCCCCATGGTAGAGGCGATCACACAGAGGTGATTCGGAGGCAGGGCGTGTCATATCAGGTGATAAATAATGTAAATATTCTTTCATTCTTTTAAATACAATAATGGGAGTTGTGGCAAGGCATGTAATTTAATGCTACTGTTTCTAAAGGATTTTTTTTTGCCATTCTTTATCTTGGTAGCTTTGTGACATCTAGCACTGGACTCCTCCCTATTTCTTGAAAAGTTTCCTCTGTATTGGTTTCTTTGATGGCATGCTCCTTCCTTTCAGGACTTTTATTTTTTAGTTTCCATTTTCAGCTCCTTATTTTCTCATTCCTCTTGAAATGCTGTTATTCCTCAGGGCTCTTTCTATATCCTCTTCTAGGGTGACTTCATCCAAACCTGGCACAACTATTTCTTGACTTATTACTATCTCTTCCAGCTAAAAAAACATGAGGAAGGATTCATAGAGCTGAATATCAACATCTTTTTTTTTAACCTCTAATGAAATAATAGACCCAGGAATTGGTGGATCTATTAATGACTTCAAATATAAAAAAAAAAATGAGAGAAGACATTATGTGCCTATTGATTAAAAATATATAACATCACCTATCTTTTTTTTTTTTTTGCTAAAATTTTTAACTTGAATCTGATCCAACATCTAGATTTAATTACCAGTTTCCAGGAAATATAGAAGACAGTTTACAATCAGCAAAATCTAGAGTATATAAAATACTATAGGACAATTCATTCACTTTCTCCAACAAATAAATTGGGAAAGAGGCAGGGAAGAAGAAAAGAAGAAAGAGAGCTGGAAGAGGGAAGGAAGGTGGGAGAAGGAGAGGAAGAGACAGAGAGGCAGAGAGAATAGATTTTTAGAAGACCTTAAGAGAGATTCTTGTTTGAATTCTGATTCAAAGAAACTTAAAAACACATATCGGTCATTAGGAGAAAGGTATATACTTACCAAATATCGGAGAACATTAATAAATTATTATTTTTAAAGATGTGATAGAGGTATTGTTGAGTTTTTTTAGACAAAAAATTATTTATTTGTAAAACATTTACAGGTGAAAGATAAGATGTTTAGTATTTAGTTCAAAATAATGTGGGTTGGGGCATTGGTAGGGATTTGAATAAAACAAGATTGGCAATGAGATGAAAATGATTTTTTACTGTCAGAGAAAGCTTCCTTGTGAAAGTGATAGTTGAGCACAAACTTGAGTTGATGTGGTGGCCCATGTGCCTATCTGAAGGAAGAATGTTCTAGGCAGTGATGGGCTGGGAGCTTGCCTGGTGAAGAGCACAGTGAAGAGCAGCAAGGAAAGCAGGTGGCTGGACAGGAGTGAGGTGAGAGCAAAGAGAAATGAGTTTAGAGAGGTGACAGTGACCTTAGTCCTATAAGGCCTGTGGGCCAGTGAGGAAATTTAGCTTTTACTTCTCACCTATTTGGGAGCCATCTGTTTGGACCAGGGCATCTCTGACTCACAGATTGAAAGAACCACTCAGGGCTGCTGTGGGGAGAACAGCTAGAGGTACACAAACAAGGTGGTTGGTGGGAGGATTCTCTAATAATTTATGCAGGGGACCCTGATGGCTCAAGGCCCAGAAGTGGCAGTCATGATGAGAAGCGCTGGATCAGGGATATGCATTGAAGATAGAGCCGATAGGATTTAAAACAGGATGTGAGTGTGAGAGAAAAATAAGAGTCAAGGACAAGAAGACATAGCTCAGGCGTGGCACATGGTAGGTGTGCAGTATGTGTTTGTTCAGTGAGTGAATATTCTCCTATCTTCCTTCACTAACTTGAAATATCTTGGAGGGCTGGGATCACTTCTTGCTTGATTTTATACCACCAACACCTTGCATGGTCCCAAGTCATAGTAGGAGCTCACCAAATATGTCCGCCATCATCAAAGGTTCACATTATCCAGATTGAGTGGAGAGGAACGTTACTTGAGGAGTGACCAACTGCTGACTGGAACTCCTGCTTCTGGTCCTGCCAGCCTCTTCACAACTCCCTCTGGTTCCTTATCACTGGTTCCCAGACTCCCTCAGCTGATGAGGTGACATGCTCATCAGCCATGAAGCTCAGAGTATTCATCCAAGAGCTACGAATCTATTTCAAATGTATTTGGAGACCTGACGTATACAATAAGAACAAAGTGAGTTCAGTGGGAAATTAAGACCACAGAGACAGATGCCCTGCTTTTTGTAGGTTGCCAAGAGTTCAACTGAGAGGAAAAGGAGCACAGTCATTGTCTTTTGAGGAACAAAGACGAATCTTGCCCAAAGTGAAGAATAGGGAGAGCTCTGGTTCTTAAGGTCTCATTCAAATGGCCCCTTGTGTGTGGTGGGTACAGATGAAGGGCTGAGTGGGAATGGCCAGGATTCTAACCTGACCTACTAAGACTCGTCTGGGATGCCAGCTGCTGGGGTTGACTAGAGTCCAAAGTGTTGGACCCAGAGAAAAAGAAATCACAGGGGCCAGGACTGGCCTTTTTAATTTTGTATTTCTGCATCCCAGAATGGCAAAGCCCACGATTGGCAAGACTCACAATTTCCCTGCTGCTTCTGGTTTCTCTGCACTACGGCAAATACAGCTCCCTTCAAACCCCAGAATTAGCTTTTACAAGGTGAGCCTGGTGCGCCTACTTTCAAGTGTCAGGAAACAAAATAAACATTTTCTTCTTTCCACACTGAAATACATCAGCCAGTATCATAAATATCACTTGTAAAGGACTAAATTCAGTGGCATCACTGGAAAGGTGGGAGGAAAGTACTTTGTACTTTGTCATCGACATGCATAGCATATGATTGCAGCAGATACCAAACAAAACCCAAAATGTCTTTGTGGAATCTCTCTCTCTCTCTGTTTCTCTGTCTTCGTCCATGTGTCTGTCTCTCTGCCATTTCTACGTGCACAATATAAATTACAAGATTTCACAGGCACAGACACACTACACAAAACTTATTATAATAGTATCATACAGAATTCAAATTTATGTTCAGTGCATTTAGCTTACCTAGACAAATAAAAACCAAGACGGAATAGCAAGTTACAGGAGGAGAAATTAAACTAACCTGATAGATTCAGGAAGATTTAATAATTCAGCTCAGATATCACAAGTGAAAGATAGTTAATGAGCATTTCGTTCCTCTTCACTAGAATTAATTTGGTATTAAGGAAATAAATGAAAACCATGTTGATGCACATTAACCTTTGTTACAAGTTCCAACTAATAACTTTAGGGGCATTTGAATAATTTTTAAGTCAATTCTGTGTCCTCTTTTATTCAAGTATCTTCGTGGTTCATTTCATTTGGTTGGCTGTTTTTTTCATTTTAATGCATTTAAGTCATAAAGCTTTCAGATCCGTTGACCAATATGTGATGACGGCTCCTAAACTGTGGGCTAACAGTAAACTTAGTCAAAGTCTCAAATAAAAGCCTCCCTGGAGTGAAATGAGCCATGAAGTGTTCTTATCTGTGTGCTTCCTTTGTGCATACTTACCCTGTCTATGGGATCAGTGCTATGGACATGCTGTTCCAAGTGTCCACTCAGATGTTAACATATTTTAGTACCTTAAGTCCTAGAATTATGTACCTTTATTGGTTGGACTTATTATGATTTATAAGAGAAAAGTTGTGCTAAGATCAGACTCTCCATTCATTTTTTGCTGCTTCAGGAGCCTGTATGTGCAGATGGTTTGCACACTTCCAGGGAAAGAGCGGGAGGAGCTTTTTGCTGTTGGGGCGAGGATTAGAAATCTGAAAATTTGACTGCTTTTTATGTGGGCCTTTAATCAATCCCTTATTTTCAGCCACATTCTGAACCTGGCATTAAGAGGTAGGTCTATTGGCTAAACCTTTCAGGATTCTGTGGTCCAGACCTGTTTGTTCCATGTGCTGCCTTCCACCCACCACCCTGCATTTCCATTCTATTAAGCCAGTGACCATTGTCCACAGCCTCCCCCGTCCTAACAGATTGTGGTCCTCTCTCATCTACTTTCTTCCTACTCTCATTTCCTTTTTTCTTTTGGAGAGATTTAAATAAAGACATGGATTTTCCAATTTCTTTAAAAATTCCCTGGGACGTCAGGAAGCCCTGAAGATAAATGTATGGTTGCCATCTGTCGTGCTTCACCAGTGTGTAACCACATTACTTTATTCAAGTTTATCTGCAGGTCAGATTCTTTGTTTCCTTCTGTAGGTCCAGTTAGTCAAGTTCAGGGACTAGTCCACATTACTGTGCATTTGCACAAAGAGATTCTGGACCCCTTCCTCCTCATCTAAGTAGCACCTGCTTCTGCTTTGTATATTCCAATGAAGTGACCCAAATAATAGGAATTTCAGGAAAAGGGAGGCAAATAAATTTGAACAAGTGACATGGGAGCTATAGAAACCATGTTAGATAGATCATTGTCAGCTTAATTTATTTTGGCATTTCTCTATGGAATGATACTGTTCATTCAGTTCCTATGATATTATAAAACTCAACAAATTTAGCTTTATAATTATAAAAATAACACACAAACAACGCAGCTTTGCAAATCTGTGTGAAGTACTTTATTTGCAGCCAGAGGAGAAAATTTAAACTTTGGTTGCCTTGTTTGCTGCCGTGTGGTTTTATGTTCAGCTAACACTATAGCAATATCTTTGTAAACTCTATATTTATCTGGAATTTTTTGTGCTCAGTGATTTTTATCAAACAACTGTTTCCCTGATTACCCAAAATATGCATGCTGATAGTTGACACAGATAATATAAAGATATGTAAAAAAGTTCTTCATAACCTCATCACCAGAACCAATCTTTATTCATATTTTAACATACTTCCTTCCATGTGCAAAAATGTCTCTGTGTTAATGCACACACTCTCCCCTTTACAGTTTACATCATATCATATATGTAGCATCATATCCTATGACTAATTAGCATTATATATCACATGTTTATTGTTTTATGAAAATGAGATACTCCATATATTGTTTAGCAATGTGCTTTTTTGCTTTGCAAAGCCTGGAGATCATCTTGTCTTCTCCACGTGTTTTATTATTAAAAATCATTTTCTAATTTGATAAAAGCATGGTACTTATTACTATTTTCACTTGCATTTGTTTGTGTATTATTTAGAAAGCAACATCAAATCTTACTGTTGATTTTTTTGTCTTCTCCTTTATTTTCAGTCGTCTGCCTCTGGTATCTTTGGCCTGATTTTCTTGTGATGTAGTCATCTTTCTTTTATTGATTTTTAAGACATTTTTACATATTAAGGTAAGTAATCCTGTGTCTGTTGTGTATGGTTCAAATTTATATATATATATATACACACACACACACATTTATTTATTCATGAGGGACACACAGAGAGAGAGAGAGAGAGAGAGAGAGGCAGAGACACAGGCAGAGGGAGAAGCAAGCTCCACGCAGGGAGCTCGATGCGGGAATCGATCCTGGGACTCCAGGATCACACCCTGGGCCAAAGGCAGGCACTAAACTGCTGAGCCACCCAGGGATCTCCCTATATTTTTCTTTTTTAACACAAAGAAGTCTTATGTTATTCCACAGGTAATTTTTAAATTTTCCTTTATGTTTTTTGCTTTTGTATTATCCTTTATCTACACTCTTCTGTGTACACTCACTCCTGGAGTCCTCTCATTCATTCATTCATTCACTCAGGTTCAGGCTTTATGTCACATCTCCCTAATATTATGACTCTAGTCAGACCTTTTCCCCTCATACTCCAGGCTGTAAAAGCAACTGCTTACTTGATAGCTTCCCTTAGATGCCAAATAGGCATTTTATATTTGGAATGCCTTAGATCTCATACACGATACTCCTGAGCTTCCCTCTGAAGCCGGCTCCACCTGCTGCTCCCCTCCACCCCAACCACCTCAGTCATTCAAGCCAAAACACGTGAGTCATCATTTACTCATCTTTTTCTCTTAAAGCCCTAATCCAGTCCCTCAGGAAGTCTGTTGGGTCTCTCTTCAGTGCACAAGGAGTTTGACCATGCTGCACCATCTCCACCACGTTACCTTCCTGTTCTGGGCACCATCTTCTCTACCTGGGACAGTCTGCTTACCCCCTAATTATGCCCCGTGCCCCCACTTTTACCCTTTTCCTCTCAAGGTCAATCTATCACAGTAGCCAAATTGATCCTCTTGGATCTCCTTAGAGCAAACCCCATTTGTAGGAATAGGAGCCAAAGTCTCACAGATCCCTCAGGGCCTATGATCTGTGCCTTCCCCTACCTCCGACCCCACTTCCTACTATTTTTCTTCCAGTTCTCTCTCTTTCCACCACCCTGGATTATTTCTTGCTTCTCAACATACCAGGGACATTCTTGCCTCAGGAACTTTGCCCTAATGGTTTCCAGTGCAGGGGAGAGATGCTCTTTCCCCTGCATTTTCCCTCACCTTCAGTTCTTTTTAAATATCACCTTCTTATTCTGCTTTAGTTCTGTTTTTTTTTTTTTTCTCATAACACATCCCACCTCCTAACCCACTGCATAACTTTTTAATTTTGTCTGTTCTTTTAATCACATATTCGCCCTGCTAGAATGTAAGCTCCATTAGGACAAAATTTTTGCATTCCTTACAGATATATCCCAAATAACTAGAAACGTCCTGGCATGCAGAAGATATTCAGTGAATATGTGCAAGGCTCAATAAATCCTTAGAAAATCCTCCATTCTGAGGCTGCAATTTCATTTCTTTTTCACTGTAACTTTGGTTTCATATGGCATATTTGGTTTAAGGAATGAAGAAAAATTTCTAACTTTTAAATATTTTAGACATATTCCCATTTGTACCAGTACCACTAATTTAACATTCTAACTATTCACTATTTGTTAGGGATACTGGTTTTATGACATGCTTAATTCTTATTTTAAAGATTTTATTTATTTATTTGAGAGAGAGAGAGAGAGAGAGAGATAATGGGAGAGAGCACAAGCAGGGAGGAGAGGGAGAAGCAGGCTCCCTATTGATCAGGGAGCCTGATGTGGGGCTTGATCCCAGGACTCTGAGCTCAAGATAGATGCTTAACCAACTGAGCAATCCAGGTACCCCGATATGCTTAATTCTTATATGCAGCTGGTTTGTTTCTAGAATCTTATATATCTTATTGACAGTTTATACTATACTCGAGATGTTATGACCCAATTCATGCCTCTGTTAACACTGGGTGGATATTTGCCCAATATCTCATTATTCTTCTCCTTCTCCTTTCCTTGTCATCATTCTCCTCCTTGTCTTCGTCTTCTTCTTCTTTGATTCATAACCCCTTTGATTCATAACCCCTAATTTGAAAGGGGGACCCAATCTGTCTGTTTGGATAGAGTTGACTCTTCTTTAACTTTCCCAATCCCAAACACTCCCATAGCTATAAGCACAACCATTATATCCATCCTTTTGGTGATAGTAATTCAGGTTTAGTCACATGACCCAACATACCAACCAGATTTTCACCAGGAGATATCAAATATGGATATGGCTAAAGGGTATCTCTCTTTGGGATCATCCTTTGTGAGAATGGTAGAGCTTTGGAGCTGTCAGAAGCCATCTTGCTGGCATGTGGAGAGAGCCTGAGACTGAAGACAAGCAGAGGGGAGAAAGAAAAGACAGAGATCAGAAGGGATTGTTGGAATTCTCAGACACAACTGTACTTTGATTTCTCAGTCACATGAGTAAAAGCATCTTCTGCCTCCACCTCTGCCTTTTTTTTTTTTTTTTAAAGTTTATGTTTGTCACTTTCAACTGAAGGATACTACATGAGAGACTGGAAACACATTACTTGAAGATAGTAGCCATGGCACATGTGGCTGCCTTCCCTGCATCTCAAATTCCCATGTGTGAAATAAAAATTTAAAGGAAAATGTAACCATCCTGGAAACTATGAAAGATGTCATGAGCACACCAGAAATCTTGAGATATCTTAGAAGAGAAGAAAATAAATGAGGCAGAAATGGTAAAGAAATCAGAGTAGCATCACTGTTTAAGATACCAGAGGCTCCCCAGATCATTCCAGAAGAGCCCTAAATAGATCCAAAGCTAATAAGTGAAGATAGTGGGGGTGATCCAGAGACCATTACCAAACTGCATTGGAAATAGATGGGATGGTTTTATGTTTAGGCAAATCAGTCATAGTGGTCTTAGGCTGTAGCATGCTTTAGCCTAATGAGTCCCTAAAGAAGTGGGGACTCTCCTTCAGGAGAGGTTCTGAGAGATGGAGTTAGGCCTGAACAGTGAAGACAGCAAAGTCTGAAATTATCTCTGTATTTCCACAAAAGTCAGAGACATTTTTCTAAAATGGAGAGAAACAGCATTGTATAATGGTAGACAAACCTAAAGCAAAGTATTAATCCAGTTTCTGAGTGGATATTTTTAACACCTTCATATGGAAGAAAATGATCAATGGGTCTTCATCAAATTTAAAATTTTCTGCTCTTCAAAAAATACTGTTAAGAAGATAAAAAGACAAGTATATAATGGGAGAAATTATTTTCAAATTAGATATCTTATAAAGGACTTTTCTCTAAAATATCAAAGAAATCTCAAAACAACCCAGTTAATACAACTCAACTAAAATATGAGGAAAAAGTTTGAGTAGTACATACTTCACCGAAGGAGACATATGGATGGCAAATAATTACATGAGACTTAACATCTTTAATCATTAGGGAAATGCAAATGTAAACAATAACAAGGTAACACGACACACTTATTTGTTTGAGTGACTCAAGTTTAAAGACTGGTCATATGACATGTGCTGAAGATGTGAAGAAACTAGAATTCTCACACACTGCTGGTAGGGAGGTAAAATGGCACAAACACGTTGGTAATGGTTTAGTAGTTCTTTAACCAGGCAAACATAAAACTGCCATGTGATCTAGCCATTCTGTGTCCAGCAATGGCTCAAGAGGAAAGGAAATGTATGTCCATACAAAGATTTTTAAACAAATGGTAATAGCAGCTTTTTTTGTAATGGCAGCAAACTAAAAAGCAACTCAAATGTCCATCAACAGGTGAATAATTACATCTGCATATGGAATATTACTCAGCAACAGAAAGAAATGAAAGATGGATGAATTGTAAAATAATTTTCCTGAGTAAGAGGATCCAGGGAACATAGTTCACATGTATAAAATTTTAAGAAACTTAAACTAAAGAATGTGCTAGGAAGCATATCAAGTGTTACTTAAGGATGGGTAGTGAGCAGTGAGAAAGAAGAGTTACAGAAGACATGAGGAAGCTTTTGGAAGTCAAAGAATTGGAAGAAGTTGAGCCAGAAAGATAGAAAGTAGGAAGAAAACAGGGTAATTCTTGAGATTTCACTAAGTTGTGAATATTGATAGTGACAGGTTCTGGGGGATTCTCAAAAGAGTGAAAGGCTGACATAAAACAGAGAAGAACCTCATTGGAGAAGTAAAATTCAATGAACTGAGTGAGAAGCCAAGATGTTAAATGGGTCATTTTGGTGGATATTAATACATGGAGAATTAAGACAAGGGTACTGTAATATAAATATATAAAATAAATATGATAAACTTTAATTGCATAAAAATAATAATTTAACAAAAATTAAGTAGATAAGGAAAGACAAATGAAAGGAAGTGTAAGGCTAATTTCCTAATGTTTTGAAGTGGGAAATTATTAGATACTTTTAAAATATGATAATCAAAACATGGGAGTTATAATCACATCATTAAAAGAACAAAAATATACAAGTAATATATAAGTTACTTACATATAAGTAATAATTATAGAGAGGTCAAAAGCAAAGGAACATGGGAAGTTGTGTTAACTGTACTAATCTCATTTTTCTTTGAGAATATAAATTGGTCTTGTTAAAGGCAGATAAAAATCAATGCCCAGAAATCAGTGGCATTTCTATACACTAACAATGAGACTGAAGAAAGAGAAATTAAGGAGTCAATCCCATTTACAATTGCACCCAAAAGCATAAGATACCTAGGAATAAACCTAACCAAAGAGGTAAAGGATCTATACCCTCAAAACTATAGAACACTTCTGAAAGAAATTGAGGAAGACACAAAGAGATGGAAAAATATTCCATGCTCATGGATTGGCAGAATTAATATTGTGAAAATGTCAATGTTACCCAGGGCAATATACACGTTTAATGCAATCCCTATCAAAATACCATGGACTTTCTTCAGAGAGTTAGAACAAATTATTTTAAGATTTGTGTGGAATCAGAAAAGACCCTGAATAGCCAGGGGAATTTTAAAAAAGAAAACCATATCTGGGGGCATCACAATGCCAGATTTCAGGTTGTACTACAAAGCTGTGGTCATCAAGACAGTGTGGTACTGGCACAAAAACAGACACATAGATCAGTGGAACAGAATAGAGAATCCAGAAGTGGACCCTGAACTTTATGGGCAACTAATATTCGATAAAGGAGGAAAGACTACCCATTGGAAGAAAGACAGTCTCTTCAATAAATGGTGCTGGGAAAATTGGACATCCACATGCAGAAGAATGAAACTAGACCACTCCCTTTCACCATACACAAAGATAAACTCAAAATGGATGAAAGATCTAAATATGAGACAAGATTCCATCAAAATCCTAGAGAAGAACACAGGCAACACCCTTTTTGAACTCGGCCATAGTAACTTCTTGCAAGATACATCCACGAAGGCAAAAGAAACAAAAGCAAAAATGAACTATTGGGACTTCATCAAGATAAGAAGCTTTTGCACAGCAAAGGATACAGTCAACAAAACTAAAAGACAACCTACAGAATGGGAGAAGATATTTGCAAATGACATATCAGATAAAGGGCTAGTTTCCAAGATCTATAAAGAACTTATTAAACTCAACACCAAAGAAACAAACAATCCAATCATGAAATGGGCGAAAGACATGAACAGAAATCTCACAGAGGAAGACATAGACATGGCCAACATGCACATGAGAAAATGCTCTGCATCACTTGCCATCAGGGAAATACAAATCAAAACCACAATGAGATACCACCTCACACCAGTGAGAATGGGGCAAATTAACAAGGCAGGAAACAACAAATGTTGGAGAGGATGCGGAGAAAAGGGAACCCTCTTACACTGTTGGTGGGAATGTGAACTGGTGCAGCCACTCTGGAAAACTGTGTGGAGGTTCCTCAAAGAGTTAAAAATAGACCTGCCCTACGACCCAGCAATTGCACTGTTGGGGATTTACCCCAAAGATACAAATGCAATGAAACGCCGGGACACCTGCACCCCGATGTTTCTAGCAGCAATGGCCACGATAGCCAAACTGTGGAAGGAGCCTCGGTGTCCAACGAAAGATGAATGGATAAAGAAGATGTGGTTTATGTATACAATGGAATATTACTCAGCTATTAGAAATGACAAATACCCACCATTTGCCTCAACATGGATGGAACTGGAGGGTATTATGCTGAGTGAAGTAAGTCGGTCGGAGAAGGACAAACATTATATGTTCTCATTCATTTGGGGAATATAAATAATAGTGAAAGGGAATATAAGGGAAGGGAGAAGAAATGTGTGGGAAATATCAGAAAGGGAGACAGAACGTAAAGACTGCTAACTCTGGGAAACGAACTAGGGGTGGTAGAAGGGGAGGAGGGCGGAGGGTGGGAGTGAATGGGTGATGGGCACTGGGGGTTATTCTGTATGTTAGTAAATTGAACACCAATAAAAAATAAATTAAAAAAAATCCTGGAAGAGATCTTGATTCAGGAAATATTAGTGAAAATCTGAATGAAATATGAATAAATTCTGTAGTTTAGTTAATAATATTGCACTGATGTTAATTTCCTAGTTTTGATCATTGTTCTAAATACTTCTCTGTTTCTTAGCTTTGAAAATTGTTCTAGTTTGATAATTGGTCTATGTAAGATGAGAACATAAATGAAAGCTGAGTAAAAGGGACTCTCCTTTTTTGATTTTTTTTTGTAATTCCTCTGAAAGTATAGATTATCTCAGCATTCAAAGTTTTTAAAATTTGATGAATCAAGAAAAAGTCCTATAAAGTTATCGAAACTCATAATGTCACTTACCAAGGAAATTAAAGCAAAATCTTAATAGTGGTAGTGATAGGAAATGGAATTGGAGGTAAGGTGACTTTTCCTTTCAATTTTATACCCTCTTATAATGTCCAAAACATGTTAATCCATATAAGTTATTTTAAAGCAATTTTAATTTTAAAACGTCACCAAAATGTTAGTAGTCTGTAAAATATGGCAAATAATTTAAGGAATATATTGTGTATACAATTGATACTTTGTATATTTATTTTTGCCTTATTAGGCAATTTTGATTGCTTGTAAAATATATTGCAAAGGAACATTATGATTTTTGTTTGTTATACATCATTGTTAGACTCATATATTAAAGGGACGATAAATAAAAACCCATGGGATAACTTGGGCAAAGATTGTTTGAAATACTTCAAGTTGCTTCTACAGTCTAATATGCCGTAGTTTTACACTGCTGGTCTGTACACATCAAAATATTGACTTATTATGTTACTACCAAGCTTCTGAATTAGATAAATAACATGTATTCTGTTCCTATGCATGTTAGCTCACCACATTATCATTATTGTTGTTTTTGTTATTTTTAAAAAGAATACTATTAAGTTTTCTCCTTAAGCTCAGACAAATTTTTAAATAAAGCAATTGAATGTCATATTTCAGGGTTTTAGTCTCTGAAACTTATGTTTAGGTAGTAGGGATTTTTTGCAGTGACTTGTTACTTTCTCTTTGATTATTTATCATCTGTCTTCCTCTTCAAAATAACTATATTTTGGATTCTGGGTGCCTCAGTTGGTTAAGCATCTGCCCTGGGCTCAGGTCATGATCCTGCGGTCCTGGGATGGAGCCCACATCTGGCTCCCTGCTCAGCAGGGAGTCTGCTTCTCCCTCTGATATTCCCCCTTCTGATGCTCTCTCTCTCTCTCTCTCTCTCTCTCAAATAAATAAATAAATAAAATCTTAAAAAAGATTATATTTTAAACCATAATTTTTCCCCTAAAACTAGACTTGATAATTTGGAAAGGTATTTTGTGCATGTAAATCTCAAATAGGAGTTGGGAGAAAGGGATACATCTTTTAGAAGGTAGGCTGAAAACAGATTTGGAAATTTCATTCAAATTCAAGAAACATCTTGAGGTTTTTTGATAAACACACAGATGCCTGGACCAAATCTCTATTGTTAAGGATAGCTAACACATGGGTAAGAAAGATGTAAGCTCATGAATTTGATACACAAATGGGAATGGAGCCACCTCTTTTTATTCACTTTCTCCAAGGAAAGAAAATAAATAGTGTAAAGAGAATGCTGACTCTAGGATATGAGCTCAGGTATACCAGCAGTAATTTCAGTCATATTTTGAGAAATAATTTAAAATATTTAAACCTAAATAATAGAGTCAGAGACCCCAAGAATGGTGAAAGGAAGTTACCCTTCAGGAATATTTTGTCTAGGGATTGGTTTTGTCAAAAGTTTGCTATTATTTAAAGAACAAAAGAATACAGCAGTTTTCTGCAAATATTTTTTTAACACAGTTTGATACACTTTTCAAAATCTGAACTCATTTTAAAACTGAGATATAAATCACATATCATAAAGTTGAGCCCTTTTCAATGTATAATCCAGTGGCTTTTAGTATATTAAGAAAGGTGAGCAACCATCATCACTATGTAATTCATCATCCCCCAAGGAAACCCATTACCTATTAGCAGTCACATGCCACAAAGTCACATTCTTTAGCCTATGGTAACCACTAATCTGCATCTTTCCATCTAGATTTATGTCTTCTGGTCATTTCATAGAAATGAAATTACACAATGTATGATATTTTTGTGTTTGCTTCTTTCATGTAATGTAGTGTTTTTAGAATTCATCCATGTTGTTGCATGAGTCAGAACTTTATTCCTTTTAATGGCTGAATCATAACCCATTGTATGGATGTACCATTCATCCACTGATGGAAACCTGAATTGTTTCCAATTTGGGGCTATTATAAATTATGTCGTTATGCACATTTGTGCACAAGTTTTTGTGTAGACATGTGTTTTCAGTTCTTTGGGGTATATACTCACAAGTGGAGCTGCTGAGTCATATGACAGCTTTGTTTAACCTTTTGAGTAACTGCCAAACTGTTTTTCAAAGAGGCTGCACCATCTTACACCCGGATCAGCAATGCACGAGGGTCTAATTTCTCCATATCCTTGCCAGCACTTACTATTTTCCATCATTCTTTTATTATAGTCATCCTAGCGAATGTGAAGTGGGCTGTCATTGAGGTTTTGGTTTGTTTTTCCTTAATGACTAAGGATGTTGAACATTTTTTTTTTTTTTTTTAATGTGCTTGCTTCCCATTTGTGTATCTTCTTTGGGGAAATGCCTATTTAAGTCTTTTGCCTAGTTTTCAATTGAGATCTTTCTCTTTTTGTTGTTGAGTTGTAGGAATTCTTTCTATGTCCTGAATATTAGACTCTTATCTGATTAATTTGCAAATATTTTGTCCCAGTCTGTGGGCTTCTTTTCACTTTCTTGATCATAATTTTGTTGCACAGGAGTTCTAAGGTTTAATGGTCCAAAATTTAGAAGGTCTCAATATTAACGTTTTAAAGAAAAGTAAATTATTTTTCTTTTGTTTCTTGTACTTTTGGTATTGCATCTAAGAAATCATTCATTGCTGGGACCCCTGGGTGGCTCATTGTTTGAGCATCTACCTTCGGCTCAGGCTGTGATCCCAGGTTCCGGGATCAAGTCCCACATCAGGCTCCCTGCAAGGAACCTGCTTCTCCCTCTGCTTGTGTCTCGGCCTCTGTCTGTGTCTCTCAAGAATAAATAAATAAATAAGTATTAAAAAAGAAAAAAAGAAACCATTCATTGCCAAATACAAGGCAATGATGATTTGCTGTTTTCTTCTAAGAGGTTTTATAGTTTTATTTCTTACATTTAGATCTTTTATAAATTATGCATTAAGTTTTGCATGTAGCATGAGATACTAGTCCAGTTTCTCCTTCCCTCCCCCTCTCCTCTTCCTCCTCAATCTTCTTCTTCTTCTCCTTCTTCATTTGCATGTGGGTATTCATTTCTTTGAAGACACATAGGTTCATATGTAGACTCTCAGTTCTATTACATTGATCTATATGTCTATCCTTGTGCCAGTATCACTGTTTTTAAATTTTGATTTAATTTAATTTAAAATTTAAATTAATTTTAGTTAGTTAACATACAGTGTAACATTGGTTTCTGGATCAGAATCCAGTGATTCATTATTTACATATAACACCCAGTGCTCCTCACAAGAGAATCACTCTATCTGGATTACCACTGCTTTATCGTGGGTTTTGAAATCATGAGTCCGCTTTTGTTTTCTTTTTTCAAGATTATTTTGACTATTCAATTTCATTGCCGGTAATTGGTCTGTTCAATATTTCTATTTCTTCCTGCCTTAGTTTTGGTAGGTTATACATTTCTAGGAATTTATCCATTTCTTCTAAGTTGTCCAGTTTGTTAGAATATAAATTTTCATTTTATTCACTATTTTGGGAGATATTATTTTCGTGCTTTACCTTAGTTCTTTAGATATGATGTTTTGGTATAATGAATATGTTTAAAATGGTGGATTTAATGTTTTTCTAGTAAGTACAATATGTGGCATTTTTAAAAGATTTATTTATTTTAGAGAGAGAGAGCCTGTGTGGAAGAGGCAGGGAGAGAGGGAGAGAGAGTCTCAAGGCGACTCTGCACTGAGTGTGGAGGCTGATGCAGGACTTCATCTCACCACCCTGATATCACGACCTGAGCCGAAACCAAGAGCTGGGTGCTTAACTGATTATGCCACCCAGGTGCCCCCAGGGTATGGAATTCTTCAGGGAAGTTTTTACTAATTGCTTTTTTCTTTGTGTAGTGGGCCATATTTGCTCATTTCTTTGCATGTCTCATAAATTTTTGTTGGAAATTGGGCATTTGAAATAATATAATGTGAGAATTTTGGGAATCAGTTTCTCTTTTTCCCAGGGCCTCTTATTGTTGCTGTTTGTTGCTATAGTTTGGTTATTACTTTTATGATCTGATTTTGTAAAGTCTGTATTCTGCTCAGTTAGCTTAGCGGTCAGCTAATGATTGGACAGAGATTTCCCTAAATATCTTCCGGTCATTTTCAAAAGGCTTTGTGTGTGTTTTGGACTACACCTTCCATCCTCAGCCAGATACCTTACAACTCTGCTTTAGCTTTTACTTTCTCTTTGGCAGAGACTCAAAATTAGCCCAAGATGAGAGGTTAGGGCATTCTCAATTTTTTTTTTTTTTTTCTGGGCACAATCTTGTGTATGTACATGGCTATCTAGCTTCTCTGGAATTTGTTGGAGATTTTCAAAACCATTAAGGACATCTCCTTCCTCAGTTTTACCTTTTAAGGTTTTTAATTATCCTGTCATTTACCCCAGCTGTTACCTACTGCCTTAGCATCCACCATGTTAGAGGACTGACCTTTGACAAATATCCTTGGAGAAAAGTCTTTTTGCATTGGGCAATCAGGTGAAATAAAGACGGCCTTGTGAGTGGGGTCTTCTAAGAAACCACTAGGCAAATCAAATAATGGCAAAACTCTGGAAATGGGGCTTTGAGAGAGATCCATATGTGTTCTTCAACCTCCATTGGCTGCCAGATCACTTTCAACATGAGCGCAGATTGTTAGTTTTTCAGGCTACTGCAGAACTGGAAAAGTGGGATGGGAACAGGGCACATTAAAATGTCATATATCCTGCTGTTATTGAGATTTAACTGTCTTGAATAAATATTCCTCTAGGTTTCTGAAAGATTTTGGTTAATTTTCAGGGTTCTGAAAATGTTACTTCTGGCCATTTTTTGCCTTGCTTTAATGGAGAAGAGGATTTTTCATTTTCTTTTTCTGCCATTTTCACCGAATTCTAGTAAAAGTCTAGATTATTTTGATTATAAAAATATACATTTAATTACAAATATTTCCTCCCACAGATGATTTCATCACTAGACTTTATTTTTTAAGAATCCACATAGTTTTAGAGACTGTTTTCATTAAGTCTTGGTGTTTGAAGCATTATGATAACATAATAAATATTGAACACAACTAATGTAATTGATTGAAATGCTTTGTCAAAATCGTTGAACTAAACTGCATATCACATACTTCTAACCCCTAGTCACATCTTTATGTGCTCCTCCTCTAACTTCTCTGGCGTTCATTGCAAAGATACAGGTTTAGGATGCAGTGAGGAGGCTATTATCCTGGCCCTACAAGTTCAGGGTGAGCTTCAGAATCCTGAGTAACCACCGAAGGTCAAGATTCTTCTGTGACCTGGTTAGTGACTCTCATTGTTATGGGACTCTGGATGAGAGAGTTAAAAAAAAAATCACTTCATTTGTAAATGAAAACATACACACACACACAGAAATGAAAACAAAAGAAAAATAGTAGATACCTATGTATTCAAGCAGGAAAATAGAAAATGTACTTTCTTCTGGTTTTCAGTTCTAAGACATAAGCTATTTTTAAATCATAACTGTCAAATCATTTTGATTTGTTCAAAGCAAGAGATTAACTCCCTGGATACTGACAACCAAATATCATGCTTCCTTCCTCTTCAACTTCCTACTCTGCCTCCAGCCTCCTTCCCAGACACACCCAGATATTATATACAATATATATATTTTTTTCATTCAGTCTCTTTGGGAATTGCTGGGAAAGTGGGGAAACTGAGTTTACCACATGGTGATTGAAATCTTCCCTTTTAGGGGATTTGGCTTAAACCCAAGTTTTTTGAGCAGTAAATTTGACAGGAGTCCAGGGAGAGTCTTTGCCTGGACTTATCCTAGAACACTTGGGGCCACACCTATTTCAGAGTTGCACGGCCCAGGTATGTACAAGGTGTGGCATGCAGGATTGATCTCAGTTGAAATCCTAAGTGACATGTCCCAGGCCTCCTCTTTGCTGCACTATTTTATTCTTATGAGAACTTTTCTATTACTTGGCATTTCATTCCTCTCATTGTATTAAAACTGCTTCCAGGAAAAAGATTTGAGAAATTCATCAGCTCCACAAAAGGCAAAGGATCAGATTGAATGAGCACGCCTTTCAAGAGCATTTTGTTTTGACAGGAAACAACCTTAAACTAAAGGATGAAATTTTCCTAATAAACTGGGTTACAAGTATGACAGACTAGAAAAACGTGGTTTGGAGCTAGTGTATCCTTCCTGATACCCTAGCACTCACTCAGATATCTTTCTCTTTCTTTCTTTCTTTCTTTCTTTCTTTCTTTCTTTCTTTCTTTCTTTCTTTCTTCTTTCTTTCTTTCTTTTTCTTTCTTTCTTTCTTTCTTTCTTTCTTTCTTTCTTTCTTTCTTTCTTTCTTTCTTCTTTCTTTCTTTCTTTTTCTTTCTTTCTTTCTTTCTTTCTTTCTTTCTTTCTTTCTTTCTTTCTTTCTTTCTTTCTTTCTTTCTTTCTTTCTTTCTTTCTTTCTTTCTTTCTTTCTTTCTTTCTTTCTTTCTTTCTTCTTCTTTCCTTTCTTAAAATTTATTCCCTATGCTATACTCCTCATCCCCATGACTTATTTATTCTATAACTGGAAGCTTGTACATCTTCATCCCCTTCACCTACTTTGCCGAACCCCTACCCCTCCTTTCCGGCAACCAAATACAATTCTTTGTGTTTATGACTTTTCCTTTATTTATTTATTTATTTTTTTACTTTGTTTCGTTTGTCAGATTCCACATATATGTAAAATCGTATGGTGTTTGCTTTCTCTGTTTCACTGATTTCACTTAGCACAGTATCTCCAGGTCCACTCATGCTTTCCTGAAGGGCAAGACCTCACTCTTTCTTTGGCTGAATAACGTTCCATTGTGTATACATACGACATTTTCTTTATCCATTCATCTACTGACATACACTTAGGTGGCTCCCATACCTTTGCTATTATAAACAAACATAGGGTACATTGTATCTTTTTGAATTAGTGTTTTTTGTTTTCTTCAGGTAAATATACAAAAGTGGAATTAATGGATTTTATGGTATTTTTTAATTTTTGGAAAACTTTATACTTTTTATTTTTGGAAAATTTTATACTGTTTTCCATAATGGCTGCACCAACTTACATTCCCACCAACAGTGTATGAGGGTTTCTTTCTCTCCACATCTTTGCCAACATTTATTATTTCTTACCTTTTAGATACTAGCCATTTGCATTTCTTTGATGATTAGTGATTTTGAGTATCTTTATATATGTTTATTGGCCATCTGTATGCTACTTTGGAAAAATATCTATTCAGATTGCTGAATAGTGCTCATTTTTCAGTTGGATTATTTATTTTGTTGTTTTCTGGTGTTGATTTGTATGAGTTCTTTATATTTTTTGGATACCCGTTTTTGGATATATGATTTGCAAATATCTTCTTCCATTTACTATGTTGCTTTTTTGTTTTGTTGATGGTTTCTTTCATTGTGCAAAAGGGTTTTTTTTTTTTTTTTGGTGTAGTTTTATTGTTTATTTTTGCTTTTATTTCCCTTCTTCAAGGAAACATATCCAGAAAGATATTGCCAAGGCTGATGTCCAAAACTTTACTGTGTATGTTTTATTTTAGGAGTTTTAGGATAGCAATTCTTACATTTAAGACTTAGCCATTTTGACTTTATTTTTGTGTATAGTGTTAGAAATTGGTCCAGTTTCATTCTTTTGGATGTAGCTATCCAGTTTTCTCTCATGATTTACTGGAGAGACTGTCAAGTAAGTGTATTGTATTATATTTTCTTGCTTCCCCTGTCATAGATTAATTGACCATATAAGCATGACTTTATTTCTGGGCTCTCTATTCCATTCCGTTGATCAGTATGTGTGTGTGTGTCTTTGTAACATTACCATACTGTTTTGATTTCTATAGATTTGGGATTGTGACACCTCCAGATTTTTTCTTCTTTCTCAGAGTTGCTTTGGTTATTTGAGGTCTTTTATTGTTCTAGTTTTGTGGAAAATATTATTTTTTTCAGAGAATAAATATTATTGGTATTTTGATAGTGATTGCCTTGATTCTTTTTAAGATTTTATTTATTTATTCATGAGAGACAGGCAGAGGGAGAAGCAAAGATTTTTCATTATCTTTGATTTCATTGTAAATGAGATTGTTTTCTTAATTTCTCTTTCTGCTAGTTTGTTATTAGTATGTAGAAATTCAACAGGTTTTTGTCTATTAATTTGTATCCTGCAACTTTACTGAATTTATTTAATAGTGCTAATAGTTTTTTGATGAGATCCTTAGGTTCTAAATATAGTGTTATGTCATCTGCAAATAGTTACTGTCTTACTTCTTTCTTATTGATTTTGATGCACTTAATGTCTTTTCCTTGTCTAGTTGTTGTAGGTAGGACTTCCAACACTATATTGAATAAAAGTGGTTAGAGTGGACATCCTTGTCTTATTCTTGATCTTAAAGATAAAGCTTTCAACAATTCACCATTGAGTATTACGGTCACTGTGGGTTTGTCATATAGCTTTATTGTGTTGAGGTATGTTGTATGTTTGCATATCTCTTGTTAAATTTATTCCTTGGTCTTTTTTTTGTGTGTGTGTGAACATCATAATTGTTTATTTATTTTTAATTTAATTTAATTAATTTATTTTATTATTATTTCACACACAGAAAATTTCAAAATTACAGAAAAGTTGCAAGAATAGTGAAAATAACTCCCATAAATCCAGATTTGACGATTTTAAACGTTTTTTCACATTTTAAAATTATCATTTATATATGGATGTATAGTATTGCTCAAAACTTCTCTGAGACATTTTAGAGTAAATTGCATACATTATGTACCTTTGCTCTGTAAAAACTTATGTCTATTTCCTACGAACAATAATATTATTTATATTTTTACAGTTTGGTTATAAAATTCAAGAACCTGGGATCCCTGGGTGGCGCAGCAGTTTAGATCCTGCCTTTGGCCCAGGGCTGATCCTGGAGACCCGGGATCGAATCTCACATCGGGCTCCCGGTGCATGGAGCCTGCTTTCCCTCTGCCTGTGTCTCTGCCTCTCTCTCTCTCTCTCTGTGTGACTATCATAAATACATAAAAAATTAAAAAAAAATAAAATTCAAGAACCTTAAAATTTATATCATACTTTTAGTTAAACCATGGTCACACTCCAGTTTTGTCTCTTGTGTCAATAACTTGTCCTTTATGGCAATGATGTATTCAGTATAGAATCTACTCTATAATCATGTATTGCATCTAGACATATCTCATTGGTTTATACTAATTTTAATTGGGAACAGTTTAGTGTTGATATCATTGATAATTTGAAGAATACAGGTTGGGTATTTTATAGAATATAACTCAATTTACATTTGTCTAATTTATATGATTAGATTTAGATTATGAAGACAATACTGTATATGATGTATCCTTCTCAAAGATAGACATGATAATATTTTGCCCCTTTAAAGTGATGTTAACTTTGATTACTTGTGTAAAACTTTGGCTTCTCACTACTTTGTTAATGTTTTTCTTCTTGTAATTAATAAGTAATTGATTACTATTCATTTAATACATTTAATAATTAATAAATTAAATCATTTCTTACTTCCAATCTTTCCATTTTGTTTTATATCTTGTGTTCCTTTCCTTGTTTTAATGCAATGAACATATAAGTAAAAATATTTGTAGTAAGCTATTTGTCCTGTTCTAGTGTTTATATTTATTATTTATTTATTTACTTAAAAAAAACACCTTATTTATTTGAGAGAGAAAGAGAGCACAAGTGGAGGAGTGAGACAGAAGGAGAGGGAGAGTAGGGTTCCCTGGAGGTGGGGCTTAATCCTAGGACCCTAGGATCATGGCCTGAGCTAAGGCAACTACTTAACCAATTGATCCACCCAGGCACTCCTGTCCTGTTCTAGTTTTGAAAGACTCCTTCCTTCCTTATTATCCCTGAAATTGTTTTTTAATACCTTTATTTTTTAGTGAGTATATTTAATCAAAACTATTTTCCTTGGAAATGTGCATTCATCTAAGTCTTGAAAATTTTTGATATAATGTTAAATGTACTATTTTCTTTCATTTTAATTTTAATTATTTTTTATTTTTTAAAGATTTTATTTATTTATTCATGAGAGACAGAGAGGCAGAGACACAGGCAGAGGGAGAAGCCAGCTCCGTGCAGGGAACCTGATGTGGGACTCGATCCCGGGACTGCAGGACCATGCCCTGGGCCGAAGGCAGGTGCCAAAGCGCTGAGTCTCCCAGGGATCCCCTTCCATTTAAATTTTATATAAATATCCAGCTATGTACCTAAGCTACTATTACTTCTATGCCTTTTGTCCTTTTTTCTTTATTTTAAAAAAATTAAAAAATGATTTTATGTATTTATTCATGAGAGACAGAGAGAGAGAGAGAAAGAGACACAGGTAGAGGGAGAAGCAGGCTCCATGCAGGGAGCCTGATGTGGGACTCGATCCCGGGTCTCCAGAATCATGCCCTGGGGCGAAGGCAGGCGCTAAACTGCTGAGCCACCCAGGGATCCCCTCTTTTTTTCTTTATTAATCATGTAGCACATTTGAAAATTTTTTAGCATTCTATGAGAATCACCTTTTAGATTCATTGATATCTATTATATTCACTTTCCCCGTCTTTTTCTATATGCTCTTATGTTTTATTCTCCTCTCTCTGCTTTCTTTAAATACGTTGCTATTGTTTCTCTAACTTATTAAGCTGGCTCTTGAGCTTTTGTAAATAAGAATTTATGAACATTAGTTTCCCTCATAATACTGCTTTGACAATGTCTCGTAAATTTTGGCATGCTGTATTTGTTTAGTCATATCTAAATATATGAAAATGATTCTTACCTGTATTCTTTGACCCATGAGTTAATGCAAAGTATGTTCTTAAATATCCAAATGTATGAGTTTTAAAGATTTTCCTTCTATCAATGATTTCCTTCTGTCACTGATTTCTAAGTTAATACACTTGTCCTAAAGTATGATCAGTGTGATGATTGTTGATGGTTAAATTCCTTTCACTCCCATTTCGTGTCATTCCATCAACAACTCTTGTCAGCTTCCTCTTCAGAATATACCCAAGATATGAGAACTATTTGCCAACTTCCTCACTACCATGCTACTCCATGTCACCATCATCTCTCACCAAGATTACTGACACAGCCTCCCACATAGACATTTTGCTTCCTCCCTTTATATCCTACAGGTTATTATTATTCTGAATAAAAGTCAAAGTCTGTTCAGTAGCCTATAAGACACTACATGATCTCTCCTCACTCATCTTTACCCTTTGGTCTTATTCTCTCACCATTTGATCACCTTCTTAATCAATACATTCTAAAAATACCAGCTCATTGATCCTGATCATGCCAGCAATGTGCTCCTTTTAAGGCCTTAGGAGTTGCTATGTTCTTTTAAAATGCTCTTCCTCTTGAAATCCATATATTTCTACTTGCTTTCTCACATCCTTTAAACTGTTGCTCAAATATTACATTCTCAGTGAGGTCTTCCCTGAACATGCTTTTAATAAGTTCGAGCCCCTTTATCAGGAACTCCCCATGAGCCTTACTAATTTTTTTTGTTTTGTTTTTCCATAGCATTCATTACTACTGACATACTAAGTATAGGCTCCATGAGGGCAATCATTTTTATAATATTTTGTATTTCTCATTGTAGCATCTCTTGCAACTTGAAGAATGCCTGACATGTAGTGAGGAATTTGTAAATATTAGGTGCCAGAATGTACAAAAAGCAACAGTCCTAAAAAATAAAGGTTTGAAATATAAATGATTAAATCAGAAATAGACAATTAGATTAAGAAAACAATGTATTTAATAATTTTAAAAATTGGCTTCTAAAATATGTATAATAGGCCATTCCCTGGAAAATACATTTAGAGGGAAAGCATGTAAACTAGAAAAAATAACCCAGAATAAGAACACATAAAAATTACAAGAGAAGTGAATAGCCTATGTCATGTGGAAAATAGTTATGAGATGCGATATACAAAGAAATGCATGTAAATAAATTCAAAAATTTCAACAAAAAGATTGTTTTATGATAAATTAAAATTGAAATGAACACTTCAAAACCAAAAAATGTAATTGACTACAAAGAGAAGAACATTTTCAATTTTATCTGGCAGGCATCTGCCCTTTCCTGCCATCACAAAATATTTGCATTAAAAAAGTCTTTGCAACTTATTTGTCTCTTGACTCAGAGAATCACTCTGGCTACATCATCCTTTGTTAACCTTGAACCCATTCTACTTCAATTAACCCAGTATTAACCCAATGTAATGTTTTTTCTCTGTACACTTTGATTTGGTAACCTGTATTACACAATTGATTTTGCTAATTCTGCAACAGTAGCTGCAAGGGGCTTCACTTAGCACTATTGCTGGGTTTTGGTCTCAGACCAGAAGGGCAAGCAGGGTGCTGGGCAGTCCACTATTCAGAGGCTTCTTAGACCTTCTGGCCATAGTTGGCAACCATGATTGGTTCCTGCCAGCTGATATCATCGAAAGGTTTGCAGGAGAGTTGGAACTGCTAGGTCAGGAAGTTCTAGCTTCATGACTAAGACCTGTCTTTGCAGGTTTAGTGTTGGAGGACCACAATGTCATCACATATTAAAATAACATGAACTCTCTTCATTTTTTCTGATTGTAAAGAAACTTCTCTAGCAATGGAAACATATTTGAGGTTTCTCCCCCAAATTTCTGCAACTATTATAAACTTCTCCTGCCAAGACCAGATGGAGAAGCCCATGCTGCTGGCAATCCACACTTACCATGGGCTCATGCCCATGGAGCAGGTGCATTGTCAGGCTCAGGAGCTACAATTCTTCTGCATCAGATGAAGCTATTTTATCCACATGTCTAACATCCAGAGGGGCTGCCATGTAATTGCAGGTAGTTTCAGGTCTCTGTCAGGAGGAAGTGATGAAACTGACCTGGGGAAGGGGTGCTTTGGGACAAGGGTTCTTGCTCCAGAATGATATAGTCTTAGAGTAAGAAGTGATGGACTGTTTGATGAACCAAGCCCTTTTCTGACAGTTATCACCTTTATCACATACCCAAATCTTCCTGCTTTTTGAAATAAACTAATGCCCACTGAAGTAGCTAGTGACTGGCAAAATCATCCCAACAGGTAGACAATGACAAGAGACTGATGCCATTTACAATGCCCTCGAAACATTTTTCCTAAGGGCTATCTTTCTGTTATACATGTCCCTGAGAAAAGCATACCTTTACAAAATACCTATTAAACTGAACAAAGTATATAATAATATGGAAAAAAATTACTAGTACTGGAAATATTTCAGGAAATATATGGAAACTCACTTAATATAAGATAGCTCAAACAAATTGAGCCAAGGACCTAGTAACTATGAAGAAAAATGTTACTTGGTGAGTAAATGGAAAATATCCCCAGTAGAACCTCCTTAGGACTTCTATCACCAAACTTCAGAAGGAAAACACACAGCACCCATGGATCAATTTTTGCGTGGTAAATCTTGAGTATTTAAAAATTCGGGGCAGCCCAGGGGCTCATCGGTTTAGCGCCACCTTCAGCCCATCAATCCAGGGCATGATCCTAGAGACCCGGGATTGAGTCCCCCAAAAATGATAGTATTCACTGTATTAGTTTCCTACAGCTGCCATAAATGGGGGTATAAGTACCCCTGAGTATAAGCACCACACAATGGGGTGGCTTAAAAAGACAATAGAAATTTATTAACTCATAGATCAAATTTCACATTCAAAATCAATCAGCAGGTCCATGCTTCTTTGATACTCTGGGTAAATTTGCTCTTTGCTTCTTTCTAACTTCTGGTGATTTGTTGAAAATCCTTGGTGTATGTATCTTGGTTTGCAGCACCCATCATCACATGGCATCTTTCCCTCATGGGTCTGTGTGCCTGTGTCTCTCACTTTTATATGAACATAAGTCATATGGCACTAAAATCCTGTTCTACTATAATATGAAGTCATCTTAATTAATTATATCCTTAATCCCTATTCAAAACAAGATCACATTCTGAGGTTCTGAGGTTAAGAACTTCAACATATCTTTTGGTGGGAAAGGGGGAGAGATACAATTCAACCTATAATACTCATGTGTCCTTCGAAAAAAATACCTGAAAACTTTGTTTTACTAAAAGAGAAATTAATCACAGTAATTAATTATAAGAAAAGGAAGGAGTTAAAAGAGATGGCATTAAACAATTAGACCTGGTACAGCTAAGTAAGTGTCAATGTCATTATAAAGCAACATACAGGGGAACCCTGGGTGGCGCAGCGGTTTATCACCTGCCTTTGGCCCAGGGCGCGATCCTGGAGTCCCGGGATCGAATCCCACGTCAGGCTCCCGGTGCATGGAGCCTGCTTCTCCCTCTGCCTATGTCTCTGCCTCTCTCTCTCTCTCTGTGACTATCATAAATAAATAAAAAAATTTAAAAAAAAAATAAAGCAACATACACAGTAAAGTGAAAGTAAAGATGCATAATATAAAAAATTAAAATTCCATAAATGAAATGAGAGAAAATGCCTCTAAAATATTGGAAAGTGTGTTAGAAAACAGAAGGTATAAAAACATCTTAGAGTTCTTGCCTTTCACAGCTAGGGATATTGAACATTACATTGTTTACATTGCCATATTTTTCAAATTTACCTTTTTATATTTCAAGTTAACTACAACCTGAATCAAGATAAGAATTTTTAACTTTCAAATCACAAAAAAGCATTTAAAAGTACAAAGAACACATGATTAGTATAATCACAGATAAATAAAATGTGAGAAAAAGTGTAATAAGCAATAGTAACTGTAAATCAGAAGCCAAATTTATTAATATACATATAGATACTTGTTAATGCTATGGCTAAATTCATATTAAAAGCCACATATTGAAAAATAACATAAATTTGACTACACACAAGGGAGCACCTGAGCAAAGTAATAGAGAAATGGTTAAAAAAGGAAATATGCAATAATATACTGAAAAATGTAATGTAGAGAGAGAAGGATGGGAGGTTTTGGTGGCAAAGGAGATAATTCTGAAGTCAGACAGAGTAGAGCATGATGGACAAAGTACAGAGAACTCCATAGAACCAGCACAGAGGATTAGGTTATATTACGAAAAGTGTATTATGTATATATGTAATGGTTGCCAGGCCAAGTAGATATTTTTATTTAGAAGTGTTTCACTTTTCCAAGTTTTCTCTCAACTGTTATGTCTATTTTCAGGTTTTTCCCTCTGATTCTGTCTGGGTAGAGCCGTATGTCTTCAACGTTAATTAAAGAAAACTGTCTAAAAGAAAAAAAAAGTGACGGATTTTACAAGGAATTATGACATTCACAAACTTTCATGTGAAATGATGGAGCACAAAAATGAAACTGAAACTCTGAGAAACATGAGGGAATTGAAAAATTCTTGATTGCAATTTACTACTCTACCATTCTTCTTATTTCTTTAATAGATAAATAGGCAATAGTAAGTAAGAATAAAGATTCGAAAATACAGTCAATAAGCTTGCTTTAATAGATAGTTTTAGAATTTTGTATCCGATGAGCAGAAAATACTCTTACATTACAAATATGTCAGAAATAATTATAAAAACAAGTCAAAGCTTTTAATAAATTAAAAAAAATAGAAGTATCCCTGGTAACATTCAATGACAATGAGAAATCTAGATATTAATAACAAAAGTTTAGCTAACCCAAAACCAAATCCAAACCATTGGAAATTTAAAAATAAAAACAACACCAACAATAGCAACTATCGTATGTAAATATTAGGTTGAAGACAAATGAAAACTATTTAGGAAATACCCACTGTAAAAATACTAACTATTCAATGTTGAATGTAAAAGACATAAGTAATCTTGTTTTCTAATAGGAATGAGTATAAATCAATTAAATATCTCAAGAAGTGAGAAATCCTATGATGTTACATTATTTTTGTTATGTTATTTTCATACGCATAAATTCTTTATGCTTACGGTTCTTGCATATCTGTAAAACCAAATGCATACTAAGTACTTACCATGACCACAGAAAGTCACATTAATTCTCAGTGACTGGTGATGTTGGCTGAAGCTAAAATGGTGTTGTTGGAATTTGTAGTTGAGAGATGACATCGTTAGTTTTACATTTTCCTCCCTTATCTCTTGATTTTGAGCGTGAGACCCTACCACACAAGGCATCTTTGTTACCATGTAAACCACAGTCACGTTCTCTAGATGTGATCAACTTAGTTGTGCACGTCAAAGTGCGTTATTAATTTTGAAAAATTCCATTTGCAAAAATCATTGTTTATTGACTAGTGTCCCTACTGCTGAAAGCATGTTCCAAGCTGGCACAAAGATAACTGAATTCTGCATCAGCACATTGAAGTCCAAACTGCTCAGTTTCTCTGTCCTGATTACGCTGACCTGCTCTGCATGCTAACTCAGTTCTCCCCCTGCATCTTCTATTGGAGCAACTTTGAAACCTTCATTAGGCCAATGTGCTGTAGTATCACTTAGCTCGCGCTTGGCTCAGGGGCATTGTTCCGCATTAAGTCCGCCTCTGTTCTCCTATCATCAGCACACAACAATTAAAGTAACACATTCACCGCTCCATGAGGGGTCTCATAATGTCAAGGCAGGATCTCGACTGAGGCAGCTCAAGCCTTATGTGACAATAAGGCTTTTTGGGGGCAGACGTTTGTCTTTATGACTGGTAACCTGAGTCTATCGGTGGGCATTGCAATATTAGGCCTTTGCCCACTTAATGGGATCCACATATGTATTTGTCACAATATTAACCTTAGATAATGCATCTTTACATTCTCTTTTGGTAACAGAACAATTGTAGATACAAATGTACAGTCTGATATTGAATTATAAGACAGTTCTTGGTTATAAGATGATCCAGGATGTACCAACATTATTATTTTTGGGGCATTACCAACATAATCAGTATATAAAACTCAGAAGTTGACAGAAAATTCACAGACCCTTGAAAGTATGTCCACTAACGTCCAATGGTCTGTGGAAAAACCTGAGAAATGCTGCTTATTTGGATAGCTGGATTTGCATGGACAATAACTGTAGAAATTTCTGAGCCTACAGTCCCTTGCTGGGCTCAACCACAGCCCAATATTCAAGCTTCATATATTTCTTTTTGGGTCTGGGTTTGACAGTACATCCACCCTGATACTCAGATGTCCATGTCAGCTAGCCAAACTGAAGGCTCCACCTATATATACCCTTTTGCCTGGGTCACTAATTCTGATTTGTTTTTCTTAATTCTGCCTTCCTGATCCTATCATATGGAGCTAGCCAATTAGTTAATAAAAAACTGAGTTTCTGTTATGTACTAGGCCTAGCTCTAGATACTCTGGTGAATAAAAGAGAAAGACTCTGATCAAATAAGAATCAGTGAAATAAGGGAAGAGGAAATAAGCACTTACATAAATACTATAGTAAGGCAAATAGCATGTCTATGGGAAAACATGGAACAGGTAACATATTTTAAAACATCTTTTGTCCAATATTATCTATGTCATAATCTTTATAATTTCCTACTTTTGATGAAAGATAATCTATAGTATTTTTGGCATTCCCTATATGATCATTTTTTCAAGTACTAAAGTGAATCCAAAATGGTTTCTGAAAGAATATTCTGGTTCTACCTTTCACCCACTCCTATTCATATGGACTTTAGCTATGATTTCTTGTCAAGCTTCTCAAGTGCTATAGTACTTAAATAGTGCTACGCTTTTAGGGTATATGAATTTGAGTCTTATAGACTGGTGCTTTCATAGACTGATTCTTCAATTTGAGCATGCACATAAATTTTATTATGTTATTTAAATTTGAGCATAAAATATTGCTACTGATTTTAATTTTTTTCTTTTTTAAAAAAGATTTTATTTATTTATTTAGTTAGTTAGTTAGTTATAAGGGACACAGAGAGAGAGGGTCATAGACACAAGCAGAGGGTGAAGCAGGCCACCATGGGGAGCCTGATGCAGGACTCGATCCCAGGACCCCAGGATCATGCCCTGAGTGTCTCTGATTTTAGTTGTTTTCTTTCAAAAGGGTTAATAGAAAATTAGCACCGCTGGAGGGGACATACTTTACTTTTTTTCAAATTTAAATCCTTATGTTGTATCAATTAATCATTGTACATTTAATGAAAAATAGATATTGCCACAAAATGCTTTGCTAGCCAGGTTAGTCAACAGGGAGTAAGTTCACACCCACCAAGCCAACTCAAATTCATCACACATACTTCAAAAATATTGCATTTATACTTCAAAAATATTTCATTTATATCATAAACATATGACATAGTGAATATAGAAAGAAATCAAGGTTGCTTTAGTAGTGCACATATGAGGCTTGGTTTCTCTCCTCAAGAGCAATCCACATTCCTACACCATTGCATAGATTCTTTCTTGCCTAGTCATGACAAGATAAGAGAGAGAACGTTAATTTTTCTAGTTCTTATCAAAATACTCTAAGAAGTGGCGTTTGGGTACCATCTCAAAGCTTATAAAAAGAATAGCAAGTTAAATCTTCCTCTCAAAAAAGAAGGAAATATGAAGTTAAAAATAATTAGGGGATCCCTGGGTGGCTCAGCGGTTTAGCACCTGCTTTTGGCCCAGGGCGTGACCCCGGGTCCTTGGATGGAGTCCCACGTCGGGCTCCCTGCATGGAGCCTGCTTCTCCCTCTGCCTGTGTCTCTGCCTCTCTCTCTCTGTGTCTCTCATGAATAAATAAATAAAATCTTAAAAAAATAAAGTAATTAAATAGGAAATTAATGTGTGACAAAGAAAATTAATAAATAAAGTGGTTTTTATTGTAATAAAATTACTTTTGTTGGGAATTTATAATTTTTTAAAGTGTAGATTGACAATCTTTGTGTTTTGATGAAATAACTTGTTCATTTACATTGAATGTAATTATAGATATACTTAGGCTGACATCCATTTTTTATGGATTAAAATAGATGAAAACCATTTGTTTTCTATTTGTCCTCTTATTGTTTCCTTTTCTTTCCTTTGTTGTTTCTTTGGGTTGATAAGGCACTTTTTATTACTTCAACTCCCTTACCATTAACTTGTTTGTTACGCTTTCTCTTAAGATCCCTTCAGTGGCTACCCCAGAGATTATAACATACACCTTTGTCTTATAAGAGTCTTATAGAAAGTAGTAATTTTATTATGTAAAGACTTTAGAATATAGTGACTGTATTTAACTTTTCATCTTCTGTGTTACTTTCATATACTTTAATTTACGAGTATTTTACACCACGCAATATATTATTGATGTTTTATAAACTAATGCACAGTTAGGTTTATCTGTATATTTATTCTTCCCTTTGCTTTTCATTTCTTCATGCATTTCTGTTCTGATCTGAATCATATTCTTTATGTACAAAGAACTTCTTTTAGTAGTTAACTCTTTTGGTGCAGTCTGCTGATATTGGTACATTATATTAATCAAACTCCAGACTTCATTCAGGTTTTATCAGTTTTTTAATGTCATTTTCATGTTCTGGGATTCGCTTGAGGATTCCACCTTGCATTTCGTGTCATGTTTCCCTAATCTCTTCTAGTGGATGATAGTTTCTCGGTATCTTTATGTTTCATGAACTTGACACTTTTGAAAGTACTTAGGATTATCAAGCTTTCTGTTTTTGTTTTTTAAAAGTCATTTAATAGTTGTATGTGTATGATGATATTTTTTGCAGTTTTATTTATTTATTTAATTTATTTTTCCATTTTATTTAAATTAAATCTGCCAACATATGGTATTCATTGCAGTTTTAGTTTCCATTTCTTATTGAGAAATTATGCTGAGCATCTTTTCATGAGCTTATTTGGCATCTATATATTTTTTCTTATTAAGTTTATACATAAATATGTTGCTCATTTAAAAACACCAGACTGGGGCAGCCCGAGTGGCTCAGTGGTTTAGTGCCTGCCTTTGGCCCAGGGCCTGATCCTGGAGACCCGGGATCAAGTCCCATGTCAGGCTCCCTGCATGGAGCCTGCTTCTCCCTCTGCCTGTGTCTCTCATGAATAAACAAAAGAAAAAAACCAGACTACTTATTTATTTATTTATTTTAATAGTGTGGTCACTTTCTTGAGGAAGTGACTTTTAAAAAAAGATTTACTTATTTATTTTAGAGAGAGGGAGAAAGGATAGAGAAACTCTAAGCAGACTCTGTGCTGAGCACTAAGCCCAACGCGTGGCTTGTTATCATGACCTGGGCCAAAGTCAAGAGTGAATACTTAACCACTCCACCACCAGGGTGCCCTAGGTTACTTATTTTTTAAATGTGAGGTTTTGAAGCATACTGCATGCATTCTGGATGCAAATTCTTTGTCAGGAATGTGATTTGTAAATATTTTATCTTTTTTTCTGTGGCTTGTGGTTTTATTCTCTTAAGAGTATCTTTTCAAGAGCAAAAGACTTTAATATTGATGGTTCCAATTTATTAAGTTTTTTTGAGAAAGACTTTTGGTGTCATATTTAAGAATCCCTTTACCATTATCTCAGTCAATTATTGTAATTTTATATTAAGTCAGAAAATAAGGTAGTATGCATTGTCTAATTTCAAAATTGTTTTGTCTATTTTGGTTCCTTGGAATTTTTCTACAAATTTTATTTTATTTCATTTCATTTTATTTTATTTTATTTATTATTTTTTTTTCAAATTTTAGAATCAGTGTGTCAATACTTACAAAGTTATGCTGCCACTGCACTGGATAGAACAATTTGGGGATACCTGACATCTTCATAATACTGAATCTTCCAGTTGATTCTAATTTCTTTTCATTGTTTAGGTCTTCCTTGATTTCTTTCATTAGAGTTTTATAGTTTTCAGTAGGCAAATCCTGCACATAAGAATGCTTGGTTTATATCTAACTAAATATGGACTTTCTTGGTGATTGTTCAACATACACTTAAAAATAATATGTATTTTTCTGCTGATGACTAGACTGTTCTGTGTCAGTTAGGTAGTTAGTTAATCGTGTTGGTCAGCTTTTCTATATCCCAACTTCCTTTCTACTTGTTCTATCAATTTCTGACAAAGGGATAGAGTCCCAAACCATGATTGTGGATTTGTTTATTTTACCTTTCATTTTTATTAGATTTGCTTCATATATTTTAAAGTCTCTTGTTACTTGTTAGATGTACATGCAATAAGTGTTTTTATGACTTAGAGAATTAATTATTTGCCACTATGTAATGTTACTGGTAATATTACTTGTTCTGAATCTACTTAGTTCCTTACAATAACTGATTTAGCTTTCTTTTTGTGTGCTGTGTTGTATGGTATCTCCTTTTTTCATTCTTTTAGTCTATATTCTAGGTGGATGTCTTATAGACAACATATAGTTTGGTTTCGGTTATTTTGCATACATTTTGACAATTTCTACCTTTTAATTGGTGTGTTTGCACTGTTACAATGTTTGGCATGTTTGTCTTACTATCTACCACCTTGCTAGATCTTTCTATTTATTTGCTCTATTCTTGTATTTTTTTCTTATTTTCAGCCTTCTTTTGGGTTCATTGAGTTTAGTTTATGGTTCCATTTTATCTCTACTCTTGACTCATAATCTATAACATCTTAAAATTTTTTGTTGGATGCTACAGACTTTACAGCATACATCGCTACAGTCTATTTTCAAGTAATAGCATACTGCTCTACGTGTAGTGTAAGAGGCACACAACTGCTATTTCCAGGTCCTTTCCCCAATCCCTTGCACTATTTAACAATAACATTTTAACAATTAGCTATAAACACATGATACATTATGACTACTTTTGATTTTTAGAGTAAATTCTTTTGGTCTCTTGTGCTTAAGAACTGTTGAATTCCTCAAGAAGATAATCAACTAAGATTTTTAGGTCCGATTTTGTGCACTTTCTTCTCTAATGGAATCTTGGTTTTAAGTAAGTAGCACTGAAGAGCAATTTTTATTTCCCAAGCATCTCAAGACTGCTGAAATATTACTGTCTCTGCACTTTAGCTCTCATTTCCTGCTTGGCTATTCAATATTTCCACCCATGCAGCTTACATATTTAAATTTCTGTATGGAGTTTCAATTCTCTTAATATTTTGGGGCCTCAAGTCTTGGCTGTCTCTAATAATTCTCTGATGCTTTTGAAGAGATCTTTAAATTTGTCATTTTTCTAGTTTCAGTGTGATGTTTGTTCTTCCTCAAGTTAGTGTGCCATACCAGAAAAGTAATCTCTTGAAGAGTCATCTTTAGTCATTAGTATCTTTGCAGAGAGACAAGTTGACATTAAACAAAAACAAGATGCTATAAAAAAGAAACATACTTTGGGAAGATCAAAGCATGACAGCAGAAATGAAAAACTCAAGAGAAAGTTTAGAATTTAAAGTTGAGAAAGTAACTTAAAAAGAACAGAAAGAAAAAGAGATGGAAATAAGGCAGAAAAGATAAGTCAATTAGAGAACCAAGACAATATGATTAATGTCTGAATGGTATACATTTTGTAAGGAGAAAACAAAAAGTAATATAGTGGAGGATTTTACCAGTGGAATAAATTTATTTTTCTCCATAATTAAAGAGCTTGAGTAGCTAGACTGAAAAGTCTCATCAAATTTCGAAAACAAACAAACCAAAACAAACAAATAGACCCCTATCCTCATTCTAATGACATTTCTGAGTACTTTGGCCAAATAGATGGTTATATTATCTTTCAGAGAGAAAGATCACAACTAAATATTAAGGGATAATAAAGTTTCAGACTTCTAAACAATAACAATAATAAGCTAGAAAATAATGAAAGAATGCCTTCAGTATTCTGAAAGAAAATTATTTCCAGGATGGAAAAGTATAGTAGGTTAAGCAATCATTTAAATTTGGGAATGAAATATAGTCAACACTTATTGTTTATGAATTCTATATTTGCGAATTTACCTACTCACTAAAATTTTTTTTACTCCCCAAATCAATACTTATGACACTTTTGCAGTCATTTGCAGGCATGCACAGAGCAGTGAAAAATTTGAATTGTCAGATGCCTACATTCTCAGTTGAGGTTGAACAGGTGACATTCTTTTCTTTTTTTAGCTCTCTCTGTAAACAAATGTCTCTTTAATGGTGTATTTAGTATCACATTTTTGTGCTTTTTTGTTGAAGATTTCACTGTTTCAAAATGGTCCCAAATGTAGGGCTAAAGTGCTGTCTTATGTTTCTAAGGGCAAGAAGGCTGTTATGTGCCTCACAGAGAAAATATATGTGTTATATAAGCTTTGTTCAGACGTAAGCTATAGTACTCTTGGCTATGAATGCAGTGTTAGTGAAATAATTATACATTAAATAAGATTTCTTTAAACAGAAACTCACATAAAACAAGGTAAAGTACTGATAGGTAGACAAACACATTGTGAATAGAGACTCACAGGAACCTGACTGTATTTCCCACGAGAGCAATTGTTCAGTATTCCTAATTCAGTGTTGATGGCAGCTTCATAGACCTTAGCTATTACAAGAATCAACTGTGAAGGTATTTTCAGCCATATCTGCTCTCCGGCAACCTTTTCTCAGAAAGTTACTGGAAGACAGTTTACATCAGAACAAATGAAACATCAAAGTAACAGGAAAATATAGGAAATAGGAAAGAGAAGAGGCAACATATAAGAGAAGCAATGGGAATTCCAAAATAATTTTTAGGGCAATATTGAACTCTAAACAGAATTGGTGAACAAAGAAATCCAGATTGCTCTTGCTCTACCTTCTGTGCCTTAGGTCACCCCACAGAAGGGCTTTCTTTGGAAAGCCCTGAGAATTGGAAGTAGGCTATGTTAATTAAGCGTAGAAGGAAACATATTCTTTTGGAAACTGAAGCCACACTACTCTTGAGAGAGATGCTGATCAACCTGTCATATCCTGCATCCTTGACTAATAGTGGCAAAGTTGGCCTTTTCTGAAAAAGCAACTCCTAAAACATCTAAATGGCATATTTATTATGTATACACATATATTTTGGGAAAACCAAAAATAAAACTAAGGAAGAGATTAATGAAGCATTCAGCATAGTGATTACCTTTGGAAGGGGCAGTAGGATAAAATCAGGAAGGTATTTCTAAGGTAGTGGTAATGTTCTACTTCTTAAACTAGGTGATGTGTATATGACATTTGTTTTATTGCTATTTACACACAGGTACACACACATACAAACATATAAGCAAGCATACATCCTTATACTCTTTTCTGGATGCATTATGCAAAATAAGAATATAGCTTAAAAATTTAAAGTGTTTTTAAAATCCCCAAGCAGAAATTTTGAGAAGCCCTGGTATATATCTTTGGAATCTCCAAAGTTTTGCTGTAGTTTGCATTTTTTGGTTCCACCATGGAAATTTTGTTCAAGTTTTATTGTAATACTTCCATTGACATTGACCTCCTATTTTTAAACACAAAGTCTTTCTATGTAAAAACAAATATGTCAATAAAAAGTGGAAGGAAAGCCAGGTCAGAATTTGTTTTTCTTTTAATTTAAATTTTACTTAGTTAACATACAGTACAACATTGGTTTCTGGAGTAGAATTCAGTGATTCATCACTTACATACAACACCCAGTGCTCATCACAAGTGCCCTCTTTAATACCGGTCACCCGATTAACCCATAAACCAGGTCAGATTTTGAATAGGGGCATTTAATTTCATAATACATCAGGTCATTGGTCTCATGCTAACACTAGGAACCTGTTCTTTGTTTTCTTTCATTTTCTTTGATGGTTTTAGGATTGTTCACTGCAACAGTTTTCTCCACATAAACGTTTGTTTAAATTTGTTCAAAATCAATTTTTTCCCTAGTAGATGGAGGCAAAGAGAAATTCCTTTCAAAGAAAAAATAGGACAGATGACAAAACCAATGCTGGTTATCTAGTTGCAGAGTACAGGAAACTTGACCTAATCGATGGACATGTCTATATGGAGAAAGACACCAAAAGTGATGATGGAACACATTGAATTAATTATTTAGGAAGTTCCAATTTATACATACCAGGACAAAATAGCCTTTAATTAAAATTGTGAAATACTCTATGTGCTCATCATTCTGTTCTCTGACAGTCTCCCTTGAACTCAATTCTTGTGAGATATTTTTGTTTTTTTTTTTTACATGTGGAATTCATTTTAATTTTGTACAAATAGAAAGCCAAGGTTGTGTCATATAAATCTTTTATTTCCCAAATTATCACACATGTGTAATTTCTGTTCTAGTGTGTTATTCTATGTCAATGACTAAGGAAACAAAACTCCATTATTCAGAAATAAAATAAATTCAGGAATATCTTCCCAATACTGAAAATTAGTCTCTTGAGAGCTGGATCAATAGGATATGTTTACTGTTAAATTAGGTGAATTAAATTTTTGGAATAATTTTGTTTGCTAAGGAGGCTGATGAGTGGATTTGCACTAGACTCACTGCAGTTTTACTGTCTTCCCAAGCAAGAGGGGAACATTTCGTTTAACATCTTCAATTATTATCATGTTTCTTTTTTTCTCCATTTTTAAAAGAGATTTTATTCATTTATTCATGAGAGACACACACACACACACACAGAGAGAGAGAGAGGCAGAGACACAGGCAGAGGGAGAAGCAGGCTCCATGCAAGAAGCCCGACATGGGACTCCATCCCAGGACTCCAGGATCATGCCCTGGGCCAAAGGCAGGCACCAAACCCCTGAGCCACCCAGGGATCCCCTATTATCATGTGTCTATATTGAGGAGCCATTGCTTAGATGGTAGAATGAAGGATTGTGAAATTTCAAAAGTTCTAAGAAAAAGATAAATCTTTGAATGCTACTTCTGAGAAGAGATTCATTAGAATTTTCCCATGGCCTATCTGGCAAATACCTCCCTTTCTTATGGGTGTGATGAGGGCAAGTGGTCTGAGGAAATTCTTACTGGCTTCAACAGAATAAACAAAATCTTCCAAATTCCACAAGCCGTCTTTTTCCTTACTTCATTACTTTGGGACATTAAGTAGAATAGTTTTAGAGAAATGGTGTGTTTGGATAAGTGCATATATATGTATTTTAATTCTATAGAATATAAGGTATTTTCAATAAATAGTCTTGATAATTCTCTAGTTATTTTAGCGTCAGCACTGACTCTCATCATTTGGACATCTTCTCCTAGGATGCTATACATGCTCATTACAACACTGTTTGCTGTCAACTGTCTGCCTTGTCCATAATTTTCCATTGGGTCAGAACCTGGTTCTCAAATCCCCGATTTCTAGTGATTAGTGAATGCCTCAAATATATCTACTGAGTATATAAATGAATTGAATAAGACTTACTAAATTCATCATGATAACGTTATGTGTATTTTATAAATAAATAAAAAAAAAGAATTATGTTTTCTATCCAGGACCTAGCTTGAATCGTTGGAGTGTGGCATTTCTGATAATATATTCTACATAAAACTAGCTCTGTGAGATTTTAACAGAAAACAAAACAAAAACGCCTCTTATTTCATAATTAAAATGATTTAGAGTGTTGAAAGTTGCTAGATTAGGCAAAATTAAATGAATTTCTTTAGTATGGGACATAGAAATGCATTTAGTAGGTGCAAATCTATTAAATGCAGTGCAAATCTCTAAGTGGAGAAAGAGTCCACATATTTCTCAGATTTATATGACTGCAGATAGCCTTTTCGACAAGCTTCCTGAAGGAACAATGTTCCATTTTGGGAACTGCTATGTTAGAACATGACATTTATTCTTTTTAAATTAAATATACCATTTTCATTCATCCTCACATTGGCCTCATATTACTTATGATCGCATATGCAACATAAATGTAGGTGGGAGACAAAAATTGATTGAAAATCCATTATGAATCACCTTCTAGTGGCACATTAGCACTTGCAGCAACCCAACAAGGTAGGCACAAAACTGAGACCCCAGAGAAATGAAATACGTTTTTCAATGTCAGCATGGCTAAAACATGTGGTAGAACAGGAGTCTGATTCAGGTTCATCTGATTCCAATGTCCAAGTATATTCCACTAATTTGATCAAGTTTAAAACTTGGGCCTTTCTGCGACATCTATCCTCATGACTGTGATGTATGTACCTTCCTGGCACAAGCAGCATCCCTGAAAGAGGTACTTGGAAGTGTCCTGCCTCCATAGCTCCTCGTTAGAGAACCTGTCCCTTTGCTGCTCCTTAGAGAGTGTGTCCTTGTTTTCCTGTACTCAGCTCTAATCATCTGCGAGACTGGCTATATTTTCTGCCCTTAAATTCTTTACTGACTTCCATATGATGATTCCTCCTTAATCTAGCTCTTGTGTATTTCTCCTTTCTGAAATACCTTTCTCTAAGGCAAAGCTTTAAAAGAAGGGAGAAATTTATTTTCAGCTCTTAATGTATGCTGGACATTATTCTGGTAGATTTATTGTGTGTGCACACATACAGGTGCACATGTGTACATGTGTGTGCGTGTGTGTGAGCTACCTTGTGAGATTATGTGATGATGACCAGTGAATGACTCACAGTCGGGAAGAGACAGCCTTGGCCATGAATGGAGGTTCCTCACTCTATAAATACATAATCGCAAATCACTCATCAGTATTGGATGATTACGTAACACAAGCCTGGCAGGCAAACAAAAATGAAGGCAGAAAAGATGCTAAAGCTGGCAACGGGGTTTGAGGTTACATCGGAGACTGTCTCTGGTGGTACTTTTCATACCTTTCCCTCAGTTTTCTATGTTCTTCAGCATTATATGAATGGGAGTGTTTACCTTTTTCTTACTATTTATGAGACTCTTATCTCCTCAAAGAATGTTAACCACTTGTATGTTATATGGATTGCATATATTTTCCCTTGTTGATGTCTCTTTTACTTTTGTGGATGAATTTTTGTAATATACATAATATTTAAATTATATATAGCTATATGTAACTATTTATAAATAAAAATAAATCCATATATATTATATTCCCTTGCAGTTTCTCCTACCATATTTATTCTTTTTTTCTTAGAAGCTTTCAGTCTACTTAGGGTTGTATAGTCCTCATTTATTTTTGAATGTATTTTATCATGTATGCCAAATGCTGCCTTGAGTATGTTTTGGAACATGCCTGAAAATCATGTATATAAAATTGAGTAAATTAATAAATAAAAGTAAATAAACAGTATGTTATCCTAGATGCTATATTCATTTTGGTGCACGTGGCTGCTGAAGGGCAAGCCAAACCTGCCTAGGAAGCTCGCAGGATGCTGTTTGTCAATGGCTAGTGAATCATAACATACTACAAAGTTTATAGAGGATATCCTTCCTGCTTTTAGAACCTGGGGAAGAAGTTTCTATTGAGCTGGTACTGCATGCCAGGCATGCAGAAAGATGTACTTTTACTCTTCTCATCTAGCCAAGAAACACTTATTTTTTCATATAGGAAGAAGAGAGTTTCTTTTTCTGTTATTGTTTGTGTGCAAATGCTTAAATAGAAAAGGATTCTGTTGGCTTTTCCTGGGGACTTCTGTTTCTACCTGGGTGAGTCATACAGAAATACATGTTTCAGTCCTTTTCATATATATAAAAGATAAAGTTGCCATATTTAGCAAATAAAAATACACCATGTCTAATTAAACTTTAAAAATAGCTCTAGCCTGGGTGGCTCAGCGGTTTAGTGATACCTTCGGCTCAGGGCATGATCCTGGAGCCCCGGGATCGAGTCCCACATCAGGCTCCTTGCAGGGAGCCTGCTTCTCCCTCTGCCTGTGTCTCTGCCTCTCTCTGTGTCGTCCTTGAATAAATAAATAAAACCTTTAAAAAATAGCTCTAACTGCTTACTTTTTGTAGTTTATTGACAAAAGCTGTACACAAGACAGCATCTTGACAAAGTCAATACGGGAGGGAAGAAAAATATAAAGGATGCCTGGCAAAGCCACCAGAAGGTTGGCATCCTCCTTCAGGCTTCTCCCCCCCACCCCCAAAATGGCCCCATGCACAGAATACCACCACATGGCTCCTCACAAGGCATGCTTCTTTTGTGCACTAGGGTGTGCCCTACTAATACCTATTCTAGATGCTTCAAAATATTTCTTTTTAATCATTAATTCAGTCATATTTGTTGAAGACTAACTGTATGGGAAGCAAATGCTGAGCTCTGAGAGATATGAAAATTGAGTTACAGCATTGTTATGGACTGATTGTATTCCTTCCACCCAGATTTCTACTTTGAAGCCCTGCCACCCTCCTTTCCTGAGTGAGGCAGTATTTGGAGGTAGTGTCTTGGGAGGTTATTAGGTTTACATGAAGTTATGAGTGTTGGGCACCATGATGGAGTTAGTGTCTTTATGGGAAAAGGAAGAAAGACTAGAAATTATTTTCTTCTGGAGCACACAAAGAGGTCATGTGAGCACAGAGAGATGGTCGCCACCTTTAAGCTGGGAGAAGAGGTCATACGAACACAGAGAGATGGTGGCTGCCTACAAGCCAGAAGAAGAGGCCTCAGGAGGAAACCTATCTTGCCATCATCTTGAACTTGGACTTCCAGCCTCTAGGACTGTAAGAAATAAATTTCTGTTTTTTAAGCGCTGACCCTCCTCCCCACCAGCCTATGGTATTTTATTATGGCAGCTGGAGTAGATTAATGTAGTATTCTCAACAAGTTTAAGAGAAGAAAAATATTTAAACTTCTAAGATATCATAAAAACACCATTGAAGAGCTACAATGTTGTATTACTGTTGTACTTACTAATTTAAAAAATTTTCTCTTTCCTCATCTCTATAACACCAGAATATAGGCTCTGTGGAATAGTGAGTTCGGTTTTGTTTTGTTCACAGTTGTATTTCCAGCACCTAGGAAAGGATCTAACACATATTGGCACTTTTCAAATGTTTGTCAAATGCAATAGAGAATTACTGAACAACAAAAAGGGAACATAAATGAATTTTAACAGAAGGGATAAGAGAAAATCCCATATAGAAAGGTTATGAAGTTCTTCATGGCAGAGACGGAAGCATGGTTTGTCCAGTCTAAGAAAACAGTGTAAACAAATATGGGAAGTCATGAACTTTATGGGAAATCTGAAAACAGAGTGGGATGATTACTGGATTCATATCATGGAGAAACTTAAATGTTATGTGAAGCATTTTGAGCCTTATTCTGTAAGTTAATATTGCTTATGCTGGGCTCTATGGAATTAAGATGATAATAGATGATTCCATGAAAATGATGCTCTGTAGCATATAAATTTGGGATATGTTGTGTTTTCATGCCCCTCTTAGAGATCAAAGCAGATAGAAAGGCCCTAAGGACTCCTGCAGTAAAACCAACTTACCAATTTAACAACCCACAAGACCACACACACAAATCTCTATTTGCCTCTAACTAATTCATCAATTTTCAAATTTATTTGACTATGGAATCTTTTCCTCTAGAAGCATCTTTTAACTTGTGGATTGAATTTTTTACTGAGCTCAGTTTACCTCAGGTCACTGGAATCTGTGGGGAATTGAAGCACGGAGTGGCATTACTGCACTCTGTCTACCCTGTCCCATGACATGTTCATAAAGCCAGGCTTAATGCAGAGATCTGTTTCTAATCTAGCTGTGCAACTAATTCAGGCTATTTATTCAACCTCCATGAATTTTTTTCTTATGTAGCTGTAAAATGAAGACCTTGAATAAGACCATCGTTAATATCTGTGATCTTGTGCTCTATGATTCCCTTGGGAAGCTTAGACTTCAGCTGAGAGAGAAGAATGTCCTTGAGATCCGAGGACGAGATGACCTCAGATGTGGGATGATGTTGCAACTTCCTCAGAGTCCTGTTTCCAGGCTTTTACACTTCTTCTTCCTCTCTGGAAACATCATTTATACCCTAACATTTAACAGTTGAATCTATCTTCTGGCCTTATTTCTTGGAGAAGCAGGTAGAGATCTCTGGTATTGGCTTGGTCATAAAATTTTGTCAATTGGTCTGAAACAAAACTGTTAAGGTAAAAATTCTTCCCCAGATTTTGAAATTTTTTTCCATACTGCAATCCAATTTTTAGAATATTTGAGTTTGCTCAATCCTGATTATTATGATTAACAAACAAATAGGAGCATGACAAATAAGCATTATAAGAAATAGCACTAGACAGTTTGGTCAATTGTTTAAAAAGTGACTGACTTAAATTGCTTCATAATACAGTCAGAGGAAATAAAATAATACAATAGCCCTTGTTAGTAATAAAACAGATTATTATTCTCTGTTCCTTTTAATCCACCAATCTGGCAAAGTGTGAGTTTTTTATTCATATATATAGATGAATAATATTTTTCCACCAATCTAAATTCAAAATGGTTGAAAGAGAAGACAGTGATAAATGTCATTTCTACATCATCCTTCCAGCTATTATTTCCTTTTTCCAAATAAAACCAATGTTTAGGTTTGCCTTAAATTAAAAATCTTGGGGATCCCTGGGTGGCTCAGCGGTTTGGCACCTGCCTTTGGCCCAGGGCATGATCCTGGAGACCTGGTATCGAATCCCACATCGGGCTCCCTGCATGAAGCCTGCTTCTCCCTCTGCCTGTGTCTCTGCCTCTCTCTCTCTCTCTCTCTCTCTCTCTGCCTTTCATGAATAAATAAATAAAATCTTAAAAAAATAAAAATCTTATATTTGTATATACAAGCAAATACCTATTTCTACAGCTCTTACCTCAATACATAATTTATTCTGAGCTTTTGGCAATGTGCATATTGATACTTTTGTAAAAGTAGAAGTAATGACACTCAAGATTATTGTGCATCTCAGAAACATCTTGAGCTCCGACCCATGTATCTATTGTCCTGCAAGCAACCTCATGTCCTAGGTTGCCATATTAATATCTTCAATTGTTTTGAGTGTCATGACTTGAATAAAATTGGAAAGTACAACTTAGAGTTTTCTAAATCTTCTTGATTTTCAGTTTATTATGTTTTTCTCTATACATGTGACTCTCTGTCTTCAAGCTTCTCCTTCCTCTTTTCTTCACATATGTAACTCTTATCCACTAAAACATGGCTCCTGCTTTGGCTTCTATAGGAAGTCTGTCCTGAGTGCCCCCAACCCAGTCTAGTGTTATTCCTTTGTGCTCTGTTGCAGCTACCTTGTCATGTCATATTGTCCATGTTTTTTTTTTTTAACCTGTCTCCAATCCCCACTAGCTTGATAAATTTGAAGGCATGAATTAAGTTTTTCAAAGTTGAATTTTTATCTAACTCGAAGCTTTTAAATACAAAGTTACTCAGGAAATAATTGATGATTGAGTGAAGAGAAATAGAAAATATTAAGTTATCAGTGGATAAAATGGATTGTACAATCAATTTATTTGTAAAACCCAAGACTTGCAAGAAACACACACATGCATACACACACACACACACACACACACACACACATACAGTGTAGCCTAGTGGTTATCAGTGAAGTCTGTAGAGTCAAATTCTTCACATCTCTGCATCAATGCTTAGCTGTGGGCCCTGGACAGCTCACTTAACCAGTTTGTGGCTCTGCTTTTTACATGTAAAGGGAGAATAATAACAGTCTCTAATTCATAACATTGTGAGGAAAAACTATACATGTATAGTTTGAAACAAGGCCTGAGTAAGAGTAAGATAAATGCTAATTATTATTTATTAAGTAATGATAGAGGTTTGGAATCCATCGTAATTTGGCTCAGATAATTTGACATGATTAACAAATTCATGTATAAATAAATCTGTCACTTCCATATTTCAGTGAAAAAGTCATAACTTACTCATTTGCTAAAGGCAAAAATCTGGGGATTATCCTTGACTCATCCCGATGTCTCATCTTTCCCCTCCCTCCTTCCAATCTGTCACCACTTATGATGATTCCATCTTCTAAATGTCTCTCAAATCTGTTCACTTTTCTCTAACACCTTCACCTGCTGCTTTATTCAAGGCCATGTTATGTCTTCTTTGGGTTAGCTTGAGAGCCCCTAATCTAATCGTGCTGTTTCCAGGTTTATTCTTTTTAAATTCCATTTCGGGCTTCCAGAAAGGCTAATTTTTATTATATCACTTTCTGGATGAAGACCCTTCCATGGTTCTTCTTCCTGAAGTCTCAGTTCCTTAACTTCTATTGTAGTATCTGGTAATCTGTGGTCTGTGCCAATCTCTCCAATTTTCTGCTTTCCCAGTTTTATACTGTATACTTCATCCTTACTTTCAGTTCTTACACTGGGCTAAGACTCCTCCTGAGTCTAGTCTTCTTCTGAAACAATTTATTTTTTCTCTTCTACTCCCTATTCTTTTAAATCTCCAATGTCTTCAATGATTTTTGCAAAGGTAAAGAGATTCCTATACCAAAAAATTGGAGAACTGCTGTGCTAAGGCAGTGACCTGGTCAGGACAGTTTAAAGTGAACCCACAATATACATGCCATAGGGATTCTAGTCAAAAGGAAGGAAACTTCAAAGGCAGTTACCATTAATATTTTCTGAGAGATAAGAAGATTACTGAATGCATCATGAAACACATAAACAGAGATACTTTTAAAAAACAAGATGCAAAAGATAGAGGAGATTCAAAGTACAAAAAGAGCTCTTAGAAGTTAAAAATGGACCAACAATAATGAAAGAAAGATTGAAAGATAGAACAGAGAAACTCCCCCCAAAAAGCAGACTATAAAGAGAAAATGTAAGAGAGCAGAAATTTAGAAGACTTTTCTGAGATACTCAACAGCTGAGTAACAGGAATTTCAAAAAACAAAAAAGAGGGGAAAAAGCAGCAACTAGATTAAGAGGAAATAATGAAGGCAATGATTCAAGAAATTTTTCAGAACTTAAGGTCATGAGTTTCCAGGCTGAAGACACACCTGGGCACCAGTGTGTTCAGCACCAACCTGCATACTTGCAAAATTTGAAAATGCTAAGAACAAAAAGAAAGATGCTAATTGCTCTCAAGGAAGGGAAGGAACAGGTTCCAAACAAAGAAATAAGAATCAAAATAGCATTAAACTTATCAATGGCAACACTGGAAGATAGAAGATAACAGAGCAGTTTTCTAAAGCAATCCTGATGACAATGTTTTGCAACATGAGTTTTGTATAGCAGAATCTCAATTGGTGTGAACATTGATCAAAGACATATTTGGACATGCAAGGTCTTAAAAAATTGGTTCCATGCATCCTTTCTAAGGAAGTGAACAGAGAATGTACTCTGCCAAAATAAGAAGATAACTCCAAGGAAGATGGAGTGCTAGGACCCAGGGAATAGAGAAACCAACATTAAAGAAAAGTATAAGAAGTTCCCATGATGGGGCAGCCCCGGTGGCTCAGCGGTTTAGCCCCGCCTGCAGCCCAGGGCATGATCCTGGAGACCCGGGGTCGAGTCCCACGTTAGGCTCTCTGCATGGAGCCTGCTTCTCCCTCTGCCTGTGTCTCTGCCTCTCTCTCTCTCTCTCTCTGCATCTCTATGAATAAATAAATAAAATCTTAAAAAAAAAAAGAAGAAGTTCCCATGATGGAGGGCCTTAGATGATTGCTGAGCAACCAGGCTAGAGACAGCTCAACTAGGGCCAACTGGAATGGGCAGAGGCTCAAATAGAGACTTCAAGGAGGTATATTAATAGAAAACTAACAAGAGGGTACATAAGACTGGAACTAAGAACACAAACTCTGCAGTCGGATCACATGGGGTCAAATACACCCTTTCACTGTGAACCTGTTTTCTTTACACCTCCCATTAATTACAGGGATAATGAAAAACCTATCTTGTGAACTTTAAGTGAATCTATAAATGCTTAGAGTAATGCCTGACATAGTTAAGTATAATACTTATGTCACCTTAAGAATAGGTAGAGGGGTGCCTGGGGGACTCACCCAGTTGAGCACTTGACTCTTGGTTTTGGCTGAGGTCATGATCTCAAGGTCCTAGAATGGAACTGCACATCAGGCTCCATGCTCAGTGCAGAGTCTGCTTGTTCTCTCTTCCCCCTGTGCTCCTCTTCTCCGTCATGCTCTCTCTCTCTCTCAAATAAACAAATAAAATTTAAAAATAGTTAATAAAAAAGAGTAGGTAGGTAGATATAGATAATAGATGATGCATAGATAGATAAATAGATGATAGATAAAGATAGAGAATAGACAGAAAACATTGTATATCAGAGGCTAGACTGAGGAATAAATTGATGAGAATTATGTAGAAAACTGAGAAAACATAAGACAGACACTAACTCCAAGGAACAAAGATTTACATACCAAAGGAAAAGTAACCAAATTATAAGAGAGCTATTGATCATATTTACATAATAATAGTAATATAAACACTAAATATTGACCTAACCAAACTATCTTATAACTATATTAGGGGGAATAGAAGACAGGAAGTGTGAGTAAATTGGTGGCATAGGTGCGTGCATGAAACAGCTATGGAGTATATTACTCTTCTATAGTGGGAAGTCAATAAAGATATCTAAAACTAAAAACATGGAAAAAAAATCTGTATATTTAGCAATTATGAAACTAAAAATCAAAATGATATATCAGAGAATTTTTAAAGATTTATTTATTTATTTTAGAGAGGAGGGGCAGAGGGAGAGGGACAGAGAGTCTTCATTTTTTTAAAAGATTTTATTTATTTATTTATTTATTTATTTGAGAAAGAGAGAGTAGGGATAGAAGCAGAGGAAGAGAGAGAGTCTTTTTAGTTTTTTTTTTAAAAAGATTTTATTTAGTTAGTTGAGAGAGAGAGAGAGTGTAGGAGCAGGAGCAGAGGGTGAGGGAGAGAAAGAATCTCAAGCAGACTCTGTGCTGAGCATGGAACCCAATAAGGGGTTTTATCTCACTATTCTGAGTTTGTGACCTGAGCTAAAATCAAGAGTCAGACATTTAGCCTAATAACCGAGCTACCCAGGCACACCAGGGAGAGTCTTAAGTAGATTGCACTGAGTGTGGAACCGGATGTGGGGCTTGATCTCATGACTCTGAGATCATGGCCCTGAGATCATGACCTGAGCTGAAACCAAGAGTCCGACACTTAATGGACTGTGCCACCCAGGCACCCTAATACATCAGAGAATTTAAAGTAGTTGTATCTGGGGAATAAGTTATGGGAATACACTTTTTTTCCCCCTAACAAACATTGTATAACTCTTTGACTCTTTAAAATATGTGTACATGTATTTTATTTAAATATTAAAAGGCAAAGAGAATAGAAAGGATGAATCAGAAGAGGAAGAAGAAATGGTAACTGTAGAGGAAACAGAGATAATGGGATAAAGAGACAGGAACTTAAAAACAAGTTTCAATAACATGCATAGAAATATTTCCAGGCTTAGTGAAGTAATTTGTAACAAAAACAAGTTGCACTGAAAATGGAGCAAAGAGAACTCTTGGTAATAAAAAGAAAGAAACAGGATTGCCAAAACAAAATATTCAGTGGTAGGGGTGGGTAACTGGCAGCCACATTAGTAAACTGGAAGTTAATATATAAGAAATCTCCTTAAAAGTGAATTAAAAAGTCAAATTTAAAAGATTAGAGAAATATTAAGGGATTGCAGCACAGTTTGAGGAGACCAATATCTGTTAGTAGTTTGAAATAAAACAGAGAGAAAGAACTAATCCAGGAAGTAATAAAATAAAGATTCCTGGACCTAAGAAAGCTTCAGTTGGAACTGTTCCTGAAATACTGAGGAGCAATAGTGAATCCAGGCAAATCCTGATGGTATTTCTGATCTTCAGTGATAAAGAGAAAATGTAATATCTTTTGGAGAGAAAAAAATTCCACTAAAGAATATGATGAGATTACTGTCAAGATCTCCCAGGATGACAGCACAGCAGTACTTCCAAAGTTCTTCAGGAGATTTTTACTCATCTGGAATCCTATGCAATGCTTATGATCACAATGATTTCAAACACAAAGCACTCATCTACTCCTCTCTGAGAAAGAAAAAAGAAATCAGTCAGGGATATATGCTAGCAAAAAACAAAACAAAACAAACAAAACTCAACGGAGAAGGTATATATATAACACAAGAAAGACCAAGAAGTGAGAGAAGAAATCAATAAAACTTAGAATAGGTTCAAGTGACTACTGATAATTAGGTTGAAACTTTTGAGACAATCGCTGAGACTGGATTGTTAGGAATGGAAAAAGATTCAATGTAAAAAATATTAAAATTCTATATGATTTTAACAAATTATGATTGTTTTAGAGGAGAGCTAGAGAGTAAAACTGCAAAAATTCTTACCTTAGATATTGGTTAATTCCTAACATCGATGTAAAGAGATATATCTACTGAGATTTTGAGGTCACCCTATTAGAAGAGAAATAGGATTTAAAACAACAAAAGATATTGGAGAAAAAAATCAGAGAAAAAAATCTCAATGCAGCAAGAAGAAAATGAAAGAAAAAAAAGAGATAACCTCCTTTTTTGCTCTTAAGAGGATTAATGTTCAGTCACACACACACAAAAAAAGTTGTTTTAGTTTCAATGGCAGTACTTGATCCTATAATTCCCATTCGTCTTTGTGTAATGCCTGATATTTCTTATTGTTTCCTGGCTCTTCTGTTACAGCTAGTGTATCTTATTACAGTTTCTACGACAGTCCTGAGTTAAATGTAAGGCTGAGTTCCATAGAGGCCACCTTGGAAGGGACAATGGCTGTTGTCTTTCCCCATTGCCTCCTGTATCTTCATCCCTGGATCTTCAGTTTCGTATGCTCATGAATGTCGGTATTTTGATTGCTGGAAATGGCTCTTCCTCTTTCTACAGCAGTGAATCTAATTCTTTATTCTAGAAGTGGTGGGTCATGCATTATTAATTCTTTATTACATAATAGTTTACCAAAAAAATATACAAAATAAAGTATGTAATGAAGCATAACAGCAAGATGAAAACCTAGAAACCCAGCTGCTAACTTGGAAACTACTTACACTTTTTCATTTACTTCCACAATCCCAATCCCCTGACACTACATGGAGGCAACCATTACTCTACATTTTGTTTTTATTATCTCCAGGCTTAAAAAAAAGTCTAGTAAAAATTACTTAAATACTCATATAATACAAAATTAGTTTTGTTCTCTTCCATTTGTAAAATCAAAAGAAATTATAAAGAATGAAAATACAGGGAAAGCCCTCAATTTTTAATTTTAATTTTTAATTTAAATTAAATTTAATTAACATATACTGTATTATTAGTTTCAGAGGTAGAATTTAGTGATTCATCAGTTGCATACAACACCCAGCACTCATCACGAGTGCCCTCCTTAATACCCATCACCCAGTTACCTTTTCTGCCCACTCTCCTCCCCTCTAGCAACATTTAGTTTGTTTCCTAGAGTTCTTCAGCATCTATGATTTGCATCCCTTTCTGTTTTTGTCTTATTTTAGTTTTTCCTTCTGTTCCCCTATATTCATGTTTTTTCTTAAATTCCACATATGAGTGAAATCATATGGTATTTGTCATTCTCTGACTGACCTATTTCACTTAGCACAATACCCTCTAGTTTTATCCACATCATTTATTAAAACAACTAAGTAGCAATAAATACAACCTTAAACACAAATTATGATGCCAAATAATATGAAATCAGAGAGGACAAGGAACTGCAAGTCAGCATCTACTAGTTCAGACATAAGGGAGAGAGCAGTTTTTATAAGAGTAATCTAGAAAAGCTCATCCAATGATCTTTTGCTTAGACAGGGATTTGAGGATGTAAGTGGGCCATGGAAGGTGGAGAACTGTCTTGTAGAAATAGTCCTGTTGCTGAGGGAACAACCAAACTGATGTCTTATTTTTATTGTTTGTGACCTGTTGTCACAATCCATGGTCTGTGCAGAAAATTAGTGGGATTAAGGAGAAAAAAGAGACCATTGTTCTGTTATGACCTACCAGTGATGTAAACACCCAACTTGAAGGAGATATGCTCAAAGGGAAAGGAAATAACAGACTTGATGAGAGTGTGTTTCAGAAGAAAATACCTCACTCAAAGCTCCAGATTATCCCAGTTCCCCAACTCCCATCCTTACCATTTCCAGCCATAGCTAATGTTTAGCACAAGCTTCCCTGTTAAGGAGGCAGGCCACATAAAAAAGAAGTTCAAGTAGGGCCTTTGCAGAGATGCTGCAAAGAAAAGGAGGCAAGGGACAGAAACAAAAGGCATACAAAGAGCATGCATTACATGAAAAATTTTCTTATGGAAAAGGAAAAATTATCCAGAGTAAATAAAAACTAATATAGATCTCTAAAAACTAAAGAAAGAAAGATGTCAGAAAGGAGGTTCACATACTCAAAGTAGAGTATACAACAGCTGAGAGAAGATAAAAGTGAGCCAGCCTGTGACTAATCAGGGACATACAAATGGAAACACTGATGAAGTACCATGCAGCAATCAGATCTGGCAAGAATTGAACATCTAATAGCATTGAGTATTCTCACTGAGAACAGAGAAAACTTTTATCACATTCCTAATGAGAGAAGAAATTGGTACAATCACTTTAGGGAGGAGCACCGAGTCAAGATTAAAATGCAAAATTTAAGATCCTGAAATTCCATTCCTAGGGTTTCTCCAGTGGGAGAAACTCTCACAGGGGTGTGCAAAGATATTCATATATAAGTTTGTGTATGAATGTTAAGGACAGTAATAGTGGAAAATTATAAATATTTAAAAATTATAAATAACTCAGTGTTCATGATTAGGAGAAGGGAAAAACAAATTATAGATATTCTTTTTTTTTGTGAATTGTAGATATCCTAAGATGAAACTATATATAGTGAAATAAACTGGAGGTGTTTGCATCAATGTAAATAATGTTGAGTAAAAAAAGGTACACATGGATTTGTATACTTGCAAAAATCATTTATTCATTTATTTATTCAGAAAATACACTGAGTATTTGTTTGAGGCATCGGGAATATAACAGTGAGCATGACACACAATAATCTTCCCTCATAGAGCTTCCATTTTAGGAGATGATAACAGACAATAATCAAAATATATGAGTAAATGATACAGTCTACTTGAAGATGAGTGATATTGGTATTATAAGAAGAGGAAGATCTCTCTCTTTTCTCTCTCTCTCACTCTTACTTTCTCTTGCCACATGAACGATGAAAAAAGTCATGTGAGGAGGACACAGCAAGAAGGTGCCAACTGCAAGCCAGGAAGAGAGCTCTTACCAGCACCCGAGCATGCTGGCACCGTGATCTTGGACTTCCAGCCTCGAGGACCATGGGAAAATAAATTTCTGCATTTTAAGCAATCCAGCCTAAGCATTTTTGGTATGTCTGAGTCAGCTGCCTGAACTGTCTGAGGCAGGAGGATGCTAAAAAGGTTTAGTGTCTTGGGAACAATGGATCAAAACATTTAAAAAAGATACAGGTAGGGGTGCCTAGGTGGTTCAGTCAGTTGAGTGTCTGGCTCTTGATGTCATCTAAGGTCATGATCTCCAGTTCGTGAGCATGGAGCCTACTTAGGATTCTCTCTCTTCCTTACCCTCTGCCCTCCCTCCTTGCTCTCTTTCATGCACGTGTGCACACCCTTTTCTTTAAAAATTAAAAAAATAAATAAATAAAAATAAACAAACAAAAAAAGATAGGAATAATAACCAAATTTGTAATAGTGGTTCCTTGTAGTACAGAGAAAGTCTTGAGATTGGGCAGGGGGCAGTGGTGTTAATTTTTATTCTTTCTTTAGTGTTCCCCATTTCTCTAGTTAAGTGGTAGGTATATAGCTATTTCATTGTATTTTAAATATATTTTTGTGTACCTGAAATATTTCATTAAATGTGAAAAATTAACACAAAGCTCAAAAGAGAATGCAAGAGAAAACCTTTAAAAAGGACTTTTAAAAAGATTGAAAGCTGAGATAAAATCGACACAAAAGAATGACTGAAAACAGAGACATAAGAGAAAGGTTGGAAGAGAAGACAAACAATAGAATACAAGTTGGTAAGGAATAATTTCAAATACATAAATGAACACTAAATGTTAATGGATTAAATTTTCTACTTAAATTTAGAGACTCTTGGACCAAGTTTAAAAAAATTAACAGAGTAATATCAGAAAACACTGTTTATAGAAAGTTTACCTTAAAAAAATAAAAAGAATGGGAAAGGATGAAAAGGATAAGAAGCAAAATGTAACAGAAATAAAAAGAGTGCCAATATTAATAAGATGATTCAGACAAAAAGCATAAAAATATAAAAAAGTGAGATATTATTTAGCAAAAAGCAATTTATCAGAAAGATAATGCTAACTTTTGTGCCCCTGAAATAGGATTAATATTTACAGAGAAAAACTATTAGCAACACAAGGAATTATTAGCAAATCCAGAGTGGAGAGGAAAACTCAGAAACTGACAGCTAAAAAAAAAAAAAAAAAAAAAGAAAGAAAATCTAAAAAGGATTTGAGCAACATCATTCATAAGTTTAATTGTTATAGATTTACAACAAACTTTATATAAAAAAATTAAAAATGCCAATGGATCACTTCGTATTATTGATCCTATATTAGGCTATGTATAATTTCCATAAACATAAAAATGATATATAAATAATAAAGACCATATTATCTGAACTGGACTACATATATAATTTGGACAGGAGTAAAAATCTGCCCAATTGGAGATTAAAATATGGTATATTAAGTCAGTTTAAAGAGGAAATCAAACAGAGGTTGAAAATGAAGAATAAACAACTATGAATGTTTTATAGCCAAAATCTATAAAGCTGTACTCAGAGGTAAATTTACAGCCATACCTGCATTTTTTAGAAAACAATAATTTGGAAAAAGAGTGGCTAGAAAGGAACTACAAAATAAACCAAGGGGAATTAAAATTACAAAATTAGTTAAACTAAAACGTTAATTAAAATTAAAGCAAACCCTTCCTAGCTGTCTGTGGCGACACCAAGTTGGTAGGTTAAAAACAGCTGTGGCGAGGGTATGTACACTACAGAAATTAACAAATGCTACAAATCAGGAATTTCCCCTCAATATTTCCCACTCAACCCACCTCTACCCCCGTGAGACAGTTAAGGGCACAGTAACCTTTTTTTTAATTTTTTATTTTTTATTTATTTATTTATTTATTTATTTATTTATTTATTTATTTATGATAGTCACAGAGAGAGAGAGAGGCAGAGACATAGGCAGAGGGAGAAGCAGGCTCCATGCACCGGGAGCCCGACGTGGGATTCGATCCCGGGTCTCCAGGATCGCGCCCTGGGCCAAAGGCAGGCACCAAACTGCTGCGCCACCCAGGGATCCCCACACTGACCTTTGAATAAAGAATTCTCCTTGTAAAAATGCATCCTATAGCAATAGCAAGTGTCTCAGCCATCAGTTGAAAGTGAAAGAATCCCCAAATCAACCTGAATTACATTGAAAGGACGTTTGTTATTTCACATAATAGGGGTTCAGAAGCCAGGCATAAACTGATGGACTAAGTGGCTCAGTAGGGTTATTAAAGACCCAGGTTCTTTCTTGTGTTCTGTTGCTCATAGAATTTACTTCATCTGAAGGCTAGTTTCCCTCTTGATTGGAAGATGGACTGCAGATGTGAGGACGGCATAAACCTCCCCCTTGATCACAGAATCTAAGTTTTTTCTTTTAGTATATTTGAGCCAGCTCAGGTCATGTGTGCACCTCAGGATCAAGACGGTTGCCAGGACAAGGCACACTCAGTCTCATCTGGGGACTAGGCAACTGCTTGAATAGTCAATGTTCTTCTGGGCCCACATTTATCTCTTAGGTAAAAAAAGAAAAAAAACAAAAAAGAAAATCTGCCAAACAATAAAAATGGTAGTTATTGTAGAAACACGTTTATATAGAAAAAACAATACTCATGTATGCGAGGAATGGAGAAGGATGAAAGAGGATGAAGAAAAGGGAGCCAGAACCATGTGAAGGACATTGGACCCAAACCACAGAGGCTGTGTGACTTTGGGCAAGTTATTTAACCTCTCTGGTCTCAGGGTCTTTAACTATAAAATGAAGATAATAGTATTGACCCTTTCAGGATTGCTGTGAGGATTAAATGAGAGAATATGTATAAAGTTCGCTGAATGGTAGTCAGTAGATGTTCAATGCTATTTCCCTCTTCTTTTTGTGTGAATATATATAAATTTTAGCTGAAAGATTTATAAGATTTTAAAGTATCTTCTATTAAAAAAATAAGATAAAATAAATGAAAAGAAGGGTTCCGTATAAAAGAGATGGGAAACAATGGCACTGACCATTGTTTAGGACCTGGTAAATGTGACATCTGGCTTGGGCTCCAGTATATTATCTACAGGCTGAGGCTGCCAGGGGGTGAGGCCGATGGGGTGCCTAGTGAGGAGCATTCACTCTTAAGGGAAACAAAATATGCTTTTCTTGTGCAAAAAAATGTAAAAGTATTTTATTTCAAAATATGCTTTTATGCTTCATAATGCAACAGAGTGAAAGCTTTTATCATTGCTTTTATTTATTACCTTAAAAGAAATAATCTTTTCATTCTAAAGCGAGCGTACTGCAATCTTACAAAATGTTATAATACATGTTTTTAAAATATTGCATTCGGTGTAAGTGCAATGCCGAATAATCTGTCAGCAGCTTCCTCACACCCTATGAAGCCTGTCCGTGTGCATTTTCAATCTTTATTTGCACGTGCATAGTTTCAGTCAGTGGTATTCAGAGGGTGTACATGATTTTATTTTATTTTTTTAATTTATTTTTTTGTACATGATTTTATATCTTCGTTTCTGAATATAACTGTAAGCATGTATTTACATGTTGTTATATGATTTAAAAACCCTACTATTGCAGTGCTGCTCTATTGGTCAGATGGGGTTATGAGATGCTCCCCACCTCGACCCCCCCATTTTAATCACAATAGATGCTCCCTGCCTGGCCCTGGAAAGGAAAGATGGTAAATTCTGTTGAAGTGCTTCCAAGATATCCGAAGGCATCACTACCCCAGTGTGTGCTGATGGGTGTTTTGTTTTGTTTTGTTTCTCTTCCACAGTGAAATAAGAAATCAAGTCCAGGGCCGAGTTCAAGGCATTCATCCCTTGGCCTGCAGCCAGGCTCACAGCGCTTGGAAGTGGGCTCCCGCCTGGGGAAGGACAGAGGGGCCCTGTGCACAGCTCGGAGCAGAGCAGGCCGGTGAGGCGGCTCCACTGTGGGTCCCTCCTGGCTGCGCCCAGTGCCAAGTCCGTTTGTGCTCTCTCATTGAACCTGAACAAGGACTGCGGTGCAGCTGCTAATGATGTCGTGTCAAAACTGAAGCGAGGACACCATAGTGATGGGAAGTGGCTGCCAGAGAACCCTGCGGGGTGAAATCCCGCCTGAAAGCACAGGAAAGTGACACTAACAAGTTCGTGCCCACATACCCATTGGGTGGAAGACAGATTGTGTTATAGATCAATATAAAAAAAAGAGAAAATGCAAATCAGTCGTCCTCCAGTGACTAAACAAATTATATTAAACCAACAAATAATTACCGGTCCCCAGTATTTGCAGCCCCCCTGTGCTGGAAGCTGGAGAGCCAGCTGGGGAGTGGGCCAGCAGGAAAGCTGAGTGCACTCTGGGGTTCAAGGCTCAGCTCTAAGGTTGGCTGCAAAATTTGGCAAAGGTACATGCTTTTCTGTGAATTTGTGACACATTTGTAAGTATATAAAATAATGTTTGCCTTATGTGTCGTGTGGAGAAAACTGATGAAAGAATCAGATGTAAACTGCTGGGGGCATAAGGAACAAGCAGGGGCTCCCTTAGGGAAGCAAGAAAAAGCTAATTAAGAGATTAAAACATTTTGATAGAATGATCATCGCTGTTCATAATCATGATCCTCGTAACACTTGAAATGCGTTATGACTTTTAAGAGAAAAGCTCATTTCTGTTAGTGTGGTTTTGATGTTCAGTTCATTTAATTATGTATTCCTGAAAGGCCCCCTGTTTGAAGTATATATCATATCATAAATATTTAATTATCTGAAAATTAAGCTAACCAGCATTCTCCATCTTATTCTAGATAAATAATTTATTTTTACTAATTCTAACATAAAAGCTGCATCCTTTTATTTTCCTGGTTATTTCTGATTATAAAAGAATTGCATACTCAGTGAAAATTTGGGTAGCAGCTGGAACAGTAAAAACACAGAGAAAAATATCTCTAACTCCATATCCAGGAAACCAACTGTAAAGGTTTTCCCTATGCTTTTTTTTAAGAGTAATTGAATCCATACTTAATATACTTCGAATTTTACTTTTGAGATTTAGTGTTATTTAAGAGCATTTTTCTCTGGTAGAGAGATGGTTGATAAATGTAATTTTAAAAGCTGTATAGTATCTGTATAAATAAAATAAAATGTATAAAAATATATTTAAAAATACATTTAAAATACATTTAAATACATTTAAAAAATAAATGTATAAAATAATATCTATTTTATTGATATATTATTTAATTGTCTAAGATCATATTATAAGACAGTTTTCATGTGTTCATCAAAAATACCCTTAGGTTGAGTATTTGTCCACATTTCATATTTTTTCCTTACAGTGAATAGATTCCTCAGAAGTAGAATTACTATGTCAATATGTATTGAAAAATAAAACTACTCCTGCTAATATCACCAAAACTCTTTGCAGAAAGTTTCAACTTGACTCTCACTAGCAGTATCTAAGTGGGCTCCATCTGTTATTCCTCATTTCTTTAATCTTAGTGCTTTAACATTTGAAATAATCTTATTTTTAATTGGATTTGTTTAATAATTAGGAAGCTGATCTCTTTCAAATGCTAGCTACTAGCCATTTATACTTTATTTTATGTTGTGGTTTATTAGTTCATGACCTTTGTTTAAAAGATGACTTTGCTTAGGTGAAATGGACAGGTGAATAGTTTAGACCAACTTGTCCAACTGAAAGTAACTAGGAAATATGACAAAATATCTGGTAAGCAGCATCAGAGAGCTAATAATTCAGTGTACCACTGAGCTAGGAGGCAGAAGGGAAGTGAGGTCAGCTAGGTAAGGATGGGATTTTTATTTCAGGAGTCTTTTGTTGGTTTCAGAAGGAACAGCTGAGAGGTTGAATTATCATTTAGGAAGCTTGTGATACAAAAGGATTTGACATCTATCAAGGGGAAAGATGAGTCTGGTGAATCTCTATCACTTTTAACTGAGACCCTGAAATCTCCTCCCAAGTAGTAAACTAAAAGTCCACAGTACTTACCAGGCACTAGAGCTTGCCTGAGAATAACCTTAATTATTGACATAAAATTAAGGCTGTCAAGTGCTAGTGCTCCCAAGCCATCTTGTAAAAACAAATGTAAATCATCCTAGGCTTGACCTTATTTCCACAAGTATTACCCAAATACAATGTATTGAACGCTTCTTTTATGTCACTCAAATTTTTTCCAGGCTTACCTCTTACTTGAGCTACAGAGAGAGCAGTCAGTGCTTTGTGCAGATGCAACCAGACAGTCCTTCACCTGAGGCTGCACCAGATCCCTCTCACTTCCTACCTGGGCTTCTCCACTGCTCTGGCATGGGATGCCTGAACCAACCCACTCTACTCACCAGGCACAATTCAGAACTGTAGAAAATTAACACCTGTGGGAATCTCCTTTGAACATGGATGATGACGGAGATGGCGATGGATACTGATCCTGCTTTCCTCCCTCAGAAATGCATTTCGTAAAGCTCCTTTGGGGGTTTGATGGGCCTGAGTACCAAAAGCCCATATCTGGTGCCAACTTGACACAGACAACTACCCTGCATCGACTTGTCCTCTTTCCTTATTTCACTCCTCCCATTCCTCATTCCTGTTTCCTGGGATCACTTGCCAAATAAAGCACTAGCGTGAAACTTCTGGTCTCAGGTTCTACTTGGGAGGGAACCCAAACTAATATAGTCAGTATCAAAAAGAACCTCAGAAAACACATCCCCAGGATGGGATTTCACAGCTGGATCACTTACTGGTCAGATGGAAATAAGGATGCCGTTTCTGGTAGCGAATGGGATGTGGTGATTGCCCTGGCATGAGCAGCACCACAATTAGTGCTGTCATGAAAGCAGAGAAGATGGGGTTGAGGTAAAAGGAAAGTAGTGGTTTATACGCTTGCTGTGGCCTTTGAATGGTATGGGGGAAAAAAAGGTAATTAAAATCTGGCTTCGACAAATCATGAGAGACTCCTAACTCTGGGAAACAAACAAAGGATTGTGGGAGGTGGGCAGGATGGGGTGATTGGGTGACGGGCACTAAGGAGGGCACTTGATGGGTGAGCACTGGGTATTATACTATATGTTGGCAAATTGAATAAAAATAAAAAATCTGGCTTCTGTTGGTTGCTTTGAAAGCCTTGAAAACAATAAAGTGACATGCTTGTACCACTTATCAATTCTAACACTCTGTGAAATGTAGAGGGTCACTTAAGGCAGGGTATGTGCAGCCCCTCATCTCCTATAGCCATAAGGGCCCAGCATCTAACTTCTATATTTGCAGAGCTGCAAAGGAGAATAAAAGAATCCACAGCCTTAAAAAGTCTCCTATAGTGAAAGCCTGATCAGAAAATGATGGCATCTGAGACCCGGGAGGAAGATATGTATGTAGATGAGCTCAGAACTTTGAATCCTAGATTGCCTAAACCCCCTGGGCCAACAGAAGCAGCATTGTTCCTCTTTCTAGAAGCATGGACTCTCTTTGCTTGCAGACAGAACCTTCAAAGACCTCACCTGAGAGATGCCTCACTAGATGACATTTGTCCTATTTTAGATCTACTTCCACTATCTCTCATTGCCACTGATAATTACAATCAAATATCAGCAGAGTCAAAGCAAGAAAATCCAGTCTCTGCTTTAAGAGGAAATAATTTGTAATAAGACTCAGTGGGAAAATTCACTTGCACAGCAGCACTCATCCATGACTTGGGTTTAACAACCTTCCAAGGGCAACCAGAGCCTATCTTACTACATTCCTTGAATGGTTCCTGAAGTTTGGATATGGCAAGGGAGATAGAGCTTCCACACGGTTTCAGCACAGTATTGAGGAAGGGATCAAAAGACCCAGGAAGGTGGAAATGATGACATGTACTTATCACGTAAGACCAGAAGATATAGGATCTCCCTAGGCTTCCCAGGGGTGCCCTCAGGATATTCAGATCACTGTGGCAGTAAGGAATACACTGCAAGGGGAAAGCAACAGCATCTTTAGGTATGATTGTTCCTTGGAATTTATGGTAAGTACATACTGTAATAGACAGAGGCTCATAGTGTTGATGACAATGATGAGATTGTGGAAAGGCAGCGTCAAGTGTGGCACTCAGCCACCAGAGGCACAGTGGATACCATCACGGTAATTACAGAAATTAGCACCAGTGCTGGAGGGCAAGTTAGGTGCCTTGGGGACAAGGATATATTCTGAGGAGTGAGATAGATGGATAACTTTCTAGGATGTTGCTTTACTTTATCCAAATTGGGAAAAAAAGCATCAAAAACTCAACAAATATCAAACAGATGAATTATTGGTGGTATAATTATACAATAGAATTATCTTTAGCAATGAAAATGAACAACCCCAGTTACATGCAGTAACATGAAAAGGCAAACTTAATATTGGTCAAAAGAAGTCAGGCACAAAGAATATTGAATGGTTCCATGTATATAAAGTTCAAAAAACAAGCAAATCTAAAATAGAACAAGATAAAATCACATGATCATCTTTCTTCCACATCTTAATAAATGCAGGAGAAAATGTGTGATAAGATTAAATACTCCTTAGCAAACTAGAAATAAAAAGAACCTATAGCAATGAACATAATTTATTAATGAAATATTGAAAGTTTTTCCTTTTAAATTGGATGCCCACTACTAGAGATCCCTAGCTAGGAAAATAAAGCACAATAAAGACATATTATATATTATATATTATATATATATATTCTCTCTCTATATATGGAATGGAAGAGAAGAAGAAAAATTATCATTATTTGTAGATACCATGATTATAGATGTAGAAAATCTAGAAACTATACAAACTATTAGAACTAATGAGTGACCAACAAAATCACTGTATAGAATCAAATACACATGTACCATTTAACTCCCATATACCATCAACAATTAAAAAATAAAATTAAAAGTTATGCTACTCACAATGACATCAAGAAGCAAAGCTGTATATCTTCTTCTTGGATTAGAAGTTTGGATATTATTAAGGTGCCAACTTTTTATGAATTGAATTAATTGATAAAATCACTATTCTTAAAAAACCAACAGGTATGCATATGTGCAAACTGAATCGCTAATTTTAAAATGGATGAAGAATTTGAATTCCAAGACAAACTAGAAGAAGAATTTAAAAAGTTAAAGTACTTATACTCTGGAGATCAAGACTTATAACTAAGCTAGATTAATTAAGATTGTATTATTAGTGCAAAGATAGATGAAGGTGAACAGAATATAGAGTACAGAACCAAACTATATATATATTCACCTGACTCATGACAAAGACATTATTGAAGAACAGTTGGGAAAGGACAATTAATAAATGGTGTTGAATTAACTGCATATCCATAAGAAAAATAATTATTTTTATCTTTAGCTCGTACTGTGAAATAATTTTATGTGTGTATGTTTCTGCCTCTGGTTCCTAACACAGAGCTCCTAAAACCCTTGTAATTTTCTAAGTGATAAGAGCACTAGGAGAATCTTTGTTTTCATATTTGATCTTTGCCACTAGCTCCTGACAGAGCCCTTAAACCCCTTGGATTTTGCCATGTTGATAAGAACATCTTTTGTTCTAATGAAGTGACTTTTGGTGGGCTCTCGGATGGGAGTGGTCACCAGAAAGACCAAGCCATGACTAAAAGTTTAGAACTTTCAACCCCAACCCTCATCCTCCAGGAAGAAAAGAGGGGCTGTAAGTGGAATAAATAATTGATCGTGTTTATGTGATTAAGTTTCTATAAAATCTAAAACTTATGGGGTTCAGAGTGCTTCTTGGTTGGTGCACACATCAATGTGCCAAGACAGGTATTATACCTCAATTTCACAGGGGCAGCAATTCTTGTGCTCATGACCTTCCCAGACTTGGACGTATCTCTTAACCTAGGTGTTTATCTGTATAATAAACTGGTAAACATAAGTCAAGAATTCCCTGAATTCTGTGAACAATTCTGAAAAATGATCAAACCTGAGGAGAAGGTTATGGGATCCTCCAGTTTGTAACCAACTCAAATAGAAGTTGTGAAGTAACCTAGGTACGTACTACTTACAACTGGCATCAGAGGCAGAGGGCATTCTTGTGTGGGATTGAACCCTTAATTTGTGGAGTCTACACTAACTCCAGTTAGTGTCAGAGTTGGATTGAACTATGGGATGCCCAGCTGGCGGTGGAGAATTGCTTGGTGTGAAAAACCCATACATCTTGTGTCAGAAGTATTGCAAGTGAGGGGCGCCTGGGTGACTCAGTCAGTCGAGCATCTGACCTCAGCTCTGGTCATGATCTCAGAGCCACTTCAGGCTCCCTGCTCAGTGGAGAGTCTGCTTCTCCCTCTCCCTCTGCAACCCACCCCTCCCGCTCATGCATGTTTGAGCACTCTCTCTCTCTCTCTAATAAATAAAATCTTAAAAAAAAAAAAGGTATTGCAAGTGTGAGAGTAAAAGAAAACACAGTAGGTTGTTTTTTTCTGGGAGACATACACTCTATACAAAATTGAAATCTAGGAAGGCTATTGACAGAATTGTGAGAAGTCAATCAGTAAAATAGCTAAGAAGATAACAGAAGGATATGTGTGTCTTTAGGAGCAGGGAAAGTTTTCTTAAATAACAGAAGTATTAACCAATAAGAAAAACAAGACTGTGGAAAGAATACATTAAAACTGAGGCATATTAAGATAGGAAATGTGGGGCACCTGTGGATCAGTTGGTTGAGGAGTTGACTTTTGGTTTTGGCGCAGGTTGTGATCTCATGGATCCTGAGACTGAGCTCTGAGTCTGTCTCCACACCCAGTGGAGAATCTGCTTGACTTACCCCTACTAGTATTTTTTTCTCTCTCTCTTTTAAATAAACAAATCTTAGAAAAGAAAGAGTGAAATACAAGCCACTGTGTCTAAGAGGATATTTGCAAAACATATAACTGAAAAATGTATCAAAAGCAAGCAAAAACCCCCCTAAAAATCAAGAAAATGACATACAATCTAATAGAGAAATGGGCGAGACTTTAACACCAATTTCACTGAAAGGACATACAATTGATCAATAAATATTTGAAAAAGTACTCACACTCATCATGGAAATCCAAATTAAAATCATGATGAGGGGCAGCCACATACCCACCGGAAAGGCTAAAATTAAATAGGTCAACAGTTCTAAATGCCTCTCTCCAAGAATGTGGGGCACTGCAGGTAGGGGTATAAACAGATACGGTCACTTTAGAAAACTGTTTTCCATTATCTATTAAAGTTGAACTTATGCATACTCTAAATCTCTGTAATTCCACTCCTAGATTTAAACTCAGTAGAGGGATCCTTGGGTGGCGCAGTGGTTTAGCGCCTGCTTTTGGCCCAGGGTGCAATCCTGGAGACCCGGGATCGAGTCCCATGTCGGGCTCCCGGTGCATGGAGCCTGCTTCTCCCTCTGCCTGTGTCTCTGCCTCTCTCTCTCTCTCTCTCTCTCTCTCTCTGTGTGACTATCATAAATAAATAAAAAAAAATTTAAAAAAGTATAAACTAAGTAGATATGCATAAACATGTCAAAACATGTGTACAAGAATTTTTACAGCAATATTATCTTAATGGCCAAACACTGAACATGAAAATTTCATCAGCATAGTAATGAATGAATAAATTGTGATAAATGCATACAGTGGAGTACTATCCAGGAATTAGGTGAACATACTATGGCTGTATACCTCCTAATGCTTTTGATCTTGCAAACATGATGTTGAGAGAAAGAAGCCAAGAACAAGACATGTATACTCTATGATGCCGTTACGTGAGGCTCAAATACAGATAAATCTAATCTCATATCAGAAGTCAGGATAGTAATCACCGTAGGAAAGGAGTATAGGAGCACCAGTCACAAGGAGGTTAAAGGGGGCACCTGGGATGCTGGCGGGCCCTAACTCTTCACCTGGGTTCTGATTTCATTATGTGTTCTTTTATGCCAATTTATCATGATGTCAACATATATAATTTTCGTTTCTGAACATTTTTGTTTTCTTTGGGTTAATGGGAGCGGAATTACTGGATCATATAGCATTTCTAGTTTTTTAAATACTTTTTAAAAGATTTTATTTATTTATTCATGAGAGACACACACACACACACAGAGGCAGAGACACAGGGAGAGGGAGAAGCAGGCTCCCCAACGGGGAGCCCGATGTGGGACTCGATCCCAGGACCCTGGGATCATGACCTGAGCCAAAGGCAGACGCTCAACCACCAAGCCACCCTGGAGCCCCCCATTTCTATTTTTAATTTTTTTGGGAGCCTCCATATTGTTTTCCACAATGTCTGCACCAATTTACATTCCCACCAAGTGGGCATGAATCTTCCTTTTTCTCCACATCCTCATCAGTACTTTTTATTTCTTGTCTTTTTTTTTTTAAGGTTTTAAAATTATTGAATTATTGAATTTTATTGGTTTTAAAATTAAGTTATCTCTACACCCAACATGGAGCTTGAACTCATAACTCTGAGATCAAGAGTCACATGCTCTACTGGCTGAGCTATCCAGGCACCTCTCTATAATTTTCTTTTATGAATATGTGCTATTTTTCAATAAAAATATTTCTAAAACAAGGGAAAAAAAAAGATGTAATTTACTGGTGTATAAAATTTAAACACTAACAGGTAGAACCAGCTGCAAGGTCAGTCAGATCTCATTACTAAGGAATCTTTATTAAATGCACAGGCATAATATTAGCAACAATGTGGTTCAGTGATTGAAATTTTTGTAGTTGGTTTTCCACCTAGGCCTTTCTCTCTTCCACCTTTACTTCCACCCCATATGTGATCTCATCCTGTGGTGTCGATTACTGGCTACACGTCAAAGTCTGTGCAATAGGTATAAATTGAGCAGTTAGAAAAATACTTTAGACTCATCTAGTCAAAAGTGACATTTTCACTTTTATAGGAGATAATTTCTTGTAGTGCACATAAAATTGCATAAAAGATATTGTTTGGTTGATGAATGGCCCCACAGGCTCCAATTTGGTTACAATAGCTAGCTAGTCACGACCTATACCACATTCTCCCAGTACAAATCAAAGCTATTCTGGTCGGCCCTTGAGGATTATTTTTCTAGCAGTCTAGCCCTTAAACCATATTCTCCAGAATGTTTACATAGCGAACAGCCTGGCTAAGTAGAGATATTATCTCTCTCTGGAGCAGAGGGCAGATCTGTTTACCGTCCAACATAGTAATGTGCCCCTTCGGGGGAAAAAACACAGGCAGGTTTGCTTGTAGCCCCTTTTTATAAGATTGGGGTTCCCTAAGCTTGAGGTTCTTTGGTAAACTTAAAAACTCACAAACATGCAAACTTACAACAAACACAACATCCTCTTGACTCCCTCTTCCTCACCCCGTGGACTTGTGGGACAAAGGGAATTGATGCAAACATGAAGCTCATGGTGTCTGCTGTGCCATGGGTAATAAAGTTCTTTGTCTCTGACCCAGGAATCTTATGTCTTCTGCCAGCATCCTTCAAACAGTGGCTGGCTAATTTTATTAGCTTGCAAGTAGGGTAAATTCTTGCCCTTTTGTAATTCTTGAAAGAGATATACTTGGCTTCATCTCGTGTTACTACTATGTCTGCAAAAATAATCCAAACTGAGATTCTGAGTTTAACAGTATTCCAGATAAGTTCCCAAATATAGTAGGTATACACTGTGTAAGTTAGACAGTGACAAAATGGTTCCATTTACCTCTCCTTTGGCCCAGGGGGTATAGACTCAACACCATGACTTCCCAAGTAGTCCAGAAGCCCCATTCTCTGTTTAGGGCTAAGAGTCAATACTCTTGTCCTGTGGTTGTCTACAGAAGAGGAGGTTGTGCTGTCTCCCAAACACTGACCAGTGTAACTCCAAATGAGATGCTCAGTGGGTGATGAATGAGTTGCTGATAGTCCTCCAAGATGGTGAGAATGATAACTCAGTACTTATTTTCTCCTGTGCACTCCTAATAAATGTTCTTCACCTGTTTCCAACACTGAAGAATAAGGTGTCTCCATTTCTTCCTTCCTATAATCCTCATAGTCTCTGTCCCCCACTTTTTAAATCTCTCTCACCAAACTCTGATTTCATCTCTGTCACAAAGAAACTTTACTCTCCAAGTATGCATCTCAGTCAAACTTTTCTGTTTTCACTCAATAGATACTTGTTGGGCCTGTAGCAGTGAGTAACAGAGAGAGGAGATCCTTGAGTACCTTTGAAAGAATTTAATGTATTTGTATAGAGAGGGAAGAGGTACATTTTAGTTTTAGACACATTTTCTAGCTGCATGTGTATTTCCAGTCCAGAATTTTCTACTGACCTTTAAAGCCATCTATTCAACTGCATGATGCTCATCTTCACTTGAATGCCCTACAGGAATCTACAGCTCAACATGTTGGAATTGCAACTCATTGTTTTCCCTCCAGACCTGCTCCTCTGTCCAGTGTCTCTGTCCCAGTGATTGACATTTAGGCCTATTCAAAATAGATTGTGTGTCAGCCCTTACTAAAGAGGGTGATTAGAATGTTAATGTCAAGTTCTTTTTCAATCATTTGAATGCATAAAGGAACTAAACAGCAAATGTGGTACTTGGCCCCAGAACTTTGTTTTTAATGACTAAAAATGAAAGACACCCACAGCGAATATTTTTCCACTTGAGAGGATTTTTCGTATTTTTCTTATCTCAAGTTGCAATTAATATTATTAATGGTTCTTATTGTAACTCTGCTCAGTGACTATAACCAGGATTATAGTATAAAACTATTTCATTTTTAGAGATAAAAGCAAAAGATTCACCATAAAACATTGTGTTCATCACCGTTTATCTTTATTTGTAATTCATACTGTTGACAGCATTAATAGTAACATGCATATGAAGGTTTCAGGCAAGGAATAGACCCTGTTAAAAATTCCATTGCAAAGATATATTAAAGAAATATCTGCACTGATTTCAGTTCTTGCTGTTAATTCTTAATTTTTAACGTGATCAATATAGTATAAGCTAGGAAGCTTGTATGAACTTTGTCTTTAATAACACCAGTTGATGGACATTGTCTTTGCTTCTGATAAAATAACCATTCGGTAAACAAGATATTGTGAATATAGAAATGTCATACTAATGATGTGCTGGCCTCAGCATAAAGGCAATAAAACAGAAGTTTGGAGACATATTGGTCACACACCTGTTTGATTTTGTACCACAAGAACAAATCCTATCACAAAAAAAAGAGCAAAAAGATTGAATAAAAACCAAGTAAATTTTATTTTATTTTATTTATTTTAATTTTTTTAAAGTTTATTTATGATAGTCACACAGAGAGAGAGAAAGAGGCAGAGACACAGGCAGAGGGAGAAACAGGCTCCATGCACCGGGAGCCCGACGTGGGATTCGATCCCGGGTCTCCAGGATCCCGCCCTGGGCCAAAGGCAGGCGCCAAACCGCTGCGTCACCCAGGGATCCCCCCAAGTAAATTTTAAATGGTGATTTCTCTCTTTCCTTAATGCTAAAAAAGAGACTCCTAAAATTTTGCTAAAACATTGTTTAATGAAAGTTGATGCCTCTACATAAAGAGATTTTTTTTTATTGTTGTTGCATGATACTTTCTGTTTCTTTGAGTTTTTAAGATGAGAAATATACAAGAATTGGATTGGAATAAAAACACAAAAGGTATCTCTCCAATATCATTCTCAACAGCAGAGCACTATTACATTATTGTCTTATCTGGTGTCTTATTCTCCAGTTCTAAATCTCTTCAATTGCTTCTCTTAATAACCAATGAAGTGGGCTTCCTAAATGTAGAATTTGCTGTGTCGTTCCTCTACTTACAAACTATGATGTCTCTTTATCAGTTGTAACAATTCCTTTGTATGTCATTCAAAATCACTCACTACTTAGACACAACCTACCTTCGGCCACCTCTCCTGATACTACATTCACACCCCTAGCCCTGCGGCATTATACCCCACAATTATACTTCAGTGTCCAAACCTTGCTGAACCTCCCCACCTAGTCTGCCAATTCTGTGCCTCTGAAGCTTTGTTCTACGGCCTGGATTGCTCTTATCTCCCTTTTTTAGTTACAAACTATCACTGAAGATCTAATAAGGCTCAATTCAAATATTATCTCTCAGGGAGGTCTCCAAGGAAGGGCAAATTGCTCCATCTTTTAGTTTCCCTCAAAACTTTGCATCTCCTACTGAAGTGTACATATCATATAGCATTATCATAATTTCTAATTTGTCTATACCGTTATGTGTGTTTCCTGTGGGGTCATAGTCTGCCTTCAAGAAGGAGTATTTGTTTCTTGTTCATAGTTTTACATTTGTTTTCATATCAAAATATTCACCGGTAATCATAATGACATTTATTGAATATTATCAGAGTTATTTTTCAATCATTTTCTACCTCTGCCTCTGTAAATCAAGTTTGTATATACAGAAAGAATGTTAAGAGTTTGAGCAATTAATGGATTAGATATAAAGTATGATCAGAGCATAGATGGAAGCACAGGAGATGTTTGAGTGCTGAAGTTTCCAAGGATAATGATAGAATACAGAGTGACAGAAAACTAAAACAAATGAAAATCAGGGAACGACACTGTAAGAAAACAATAAGGTGTTTCATCAAAAAAAGAAAAAATTAAACATAGAGGTAAAATAGGATCCAGCATTTCCATTTGGATCCAATATTCAAAAAGAACAAAAGCAGTCATTCAAAGAAATATTGGTACACCAATGTTGATAGTGTCATTACACACAACATAATAAGACAAAGAATGTTCTTAGCATGTGCTGATTATCGTAATTCTCTTCCAGAAGTTTGTTGGGTTTTTTTTGTTTGTTTTTTTGTTTTAGTTTTTTTAAGATTTTATTTATCCATTCATGAGACACACACACACACACACACACAGAGAGAGAGAGAGAGAGAGAGGCAAAGACACAGGCAGAGGGAGAAACAGGCCCCACGCAGGGAGCCCGATGTGGGACTCAATCCTGGGACTCCAGGATCATGCCCTGGGCCAAAGGCAGGTGCTAAACTGCTGAGCCACCCAGGGATCCCAGAAGTTTGTGTTTTATACTCATTCAGAAATCATCACAAAATTCTATCATAATACATATATTGGTGTAATCCTAAGAAAATCATTCAATCTGACTTTTTTTTTAAGATTTTATTTATTTATTCATGATAGTCACACAGAGAGAGACAGAGAGGCAGAGACACAGGCAGAAGGAGTAGCAGGCTCCATGCACCGGGAGCCGGACATGGGATTCGATCTCGGGTCTCCAGGATCGTGCCCTGGGCCAAAGGCAGGCGCCAAACCACTGCACCACCCAGGGATCCCTGACTTTTAATTTCTATACCAGAATTTTGTAATTTTTTGAACATATAATCCATTATTAGAACCAATTTGAATATAATCCCAATGCATGACTCTTTATTTATAAACTACATTCATATTCTACTGAATTATACACATAAGAAAACATAAAGTAGAATTTAAAAAAAAACAAACGGAATTATATTTTAAATTATTAAAAAATTTGTGTTTCCTAATAATAAATAGCAATCTCTTAGCTATCATCCTTGTGGTAGGTAGTACTTTTCAATAGTAGACATACTATATACATCCCACTCCATGCGTTTTTCTTCGGTGGTACAGTTGATACTCCTACCATGGGAAGAGGGATCTATGTTCCTCCTTATTGAATCTGATGAGCCATTGACTATAGCATAAATGATTTTTCATGACTTTCAAGGCTAGATCATAGAAGGCCATAGAGTTTTCATTTTTAAAATGTATGTCTTAGCAGTTCATAAATGACATCTAAATGACATCTAAATCCCACCCAGGGATCCCTGGGTGGCGCAGCGGTTTGGCGCCTGCCTTTGGCCCAGGGCGCGATCTTGGAGACCCGGGATCGAATCCCACGTCAGGCTCCCGGTGCATGGAGCCTGCTTCTCCCTCTGCCTGTGTCTCTGCGCCTCTCTCTCTCTCTTTGTGACTATCATAAATAAATAAAAATAAAAAATAAAAATAAAAAAAATAAATGGTTTGTTACCCTGAAGTATACATGAACAGGCCACAAAAAGATACAAAGACTCAAAAGCCCCAGCTGTTATAGTCCCCAACATCATCCATCAGAAATATGAATGAGTTACCTTCAGATTATTCCAATTCCCAAGCTTCAAGTAACACTAGTTGATATGGAATAACACAAAGATGAGTAGCTGAGGAGCCCTGCCAAATTGCAGATTCATGAGAAGAATGAGCATTATTATAAGGCATTAAGTTCTGTCGTGATTTTAATGCACATTAGACAATTAATACAACTTTCCAAAGCTATTATTGCATATCTATGTTTTTTATTGAGAGCAATGAATATGCTTCATTGATTTTGAAGCTTTTAATTTAAAATTATATGATATTGGGAGACAATTTCCAAAACAGTGGCATAAGGATCCTAAGGAATCCCTGTCCACTGAAATAACCTAACTGGTAAAAGTTAGAAAAGAAAGTAATAATTTTAAATCTCTGAAAATGATTCTAAGAACATACAGTAAATGAAGTTTTGTTTAAGAAAATTTACTAAATCTTGATAATAATTGTGAGAGTCTGTGACAATCTGTGGCATTTGAGCTATGACTTACTCTTTCCCCACTCTAAGTCAGCAAAATGGAACTTCCACTCTCATGTACACAGCCAAAAACATAAAGCCCCCTTTATTTTCCCATCAGCTCTCCATCAAGGGTTATGTTATCTCTATGGGAAAAGAAGAACCCTAGCTCAGTGTAGCAGACACTCTATTCAAAGCAAGAGCAGTGAGAGACCTAGCAATCTCTTCCTCCACCTAAACCCCACTCATAGAGCAGAAACTTTACCCCAGGCATGGCAGGCCAAGAATCCTGGGGACCCATCACCTTCAGCTCATCTGTTCTACACTAGGGAAGGAAAGTCAAGAAGAACAGAGACTGCTGCCCAAACTCAGTGCCCTGTTTGTGGAGCAGAAGTGTCACTCTGAGAGAAGTGGGTTACTGATCCAGTCCTCACTTCTAGAGCAGTAGTACAGAAATTTTGTCTAGCAGAACAAATGTAGGTCATAAGAATACAGAGCTTTAAAACTATACTCATAGGAATTTTTGGAACAGAGTTGGGGGAAAATTCAAGCCTAGGGGTACCCTGGAAAATAATAGAAATAAATAATGATGATAACAATTAAGAGGAGGCTGGTAGCTCCAAGATAGCAAAAAACTAAGTGTAAACAAGCTAAAAGTTTATCAAAGAAAATTAAGGAAAGAGACTGCTAAAAAGAGCCATCCTGTAGCCAGGACAAACCTGAACAAATGGCCTCAAAAGTTTTAGGTCAGATTAGGTAGTAATTTATACACAAGGGTATTTTTGAAAGCAATAAAACAAGCAATCAGCAATTAGTAAAGGCTAATGACTGGATATGATACAAGGTTGACAGACATCTTTTAACATAAACACAGGGAAAGAGAAAGTTAAAGAGAATGCTGGTAAACTTACTGTCATGCTCAGGGAAGGCTGTGTCCTCTGAGGAGTGACAACAGAAGTTGTACACTGCAGATAGACAGACATCATTAAATATTTCAGCAAAGCAAATAAAAAACCCACAAAGTAACAACAATCTTACAAAGTGTGTGTGTGGTGTGTTGTGGACAGGGATCAGTATCTACTATTACTACAATAGTATGTCTAAAATGACGATTTTAGATATGTGAAGAAAAAGAAAATTGTGATCCATATATAATTGTGATCCATATATAATTCTCAAAAGCAGGCAGCAGAAACTGCCTTTGAGAGAGCCCTGATTTCAAAGTTAGGAAAAACTTCAAATAAGCTATTACAAATATGTTCAAATAAAAAAAATATGTTCAAATAAATAAGTAAAAAATGATTAGAAAATTAAAGGAAGATATAATGACAATGTCTAGTTAAATAAATCACATCAATTAATAGATACAAATTAAAAAAAAAACAAAAGGAAATTCTGAACTTGAAAAACAACTGAAATGAAAAATTAACTAAGTGGACTCAACAGTAGATGTGAATTGTCAGAACAAAGAATCATTGAATTTAATATAGAATGATAGAATATCCTGAAAAAAAAAGAAAAAAAAGAATAAAACAAGATAAGCACCTTACAAAAAAGTGGGATATCATTAACTATACCGCAATATGTGTAATGGGAATACCAGATAGAGGAAAAATAGAAAGAAGAAGAAAAAAAGAAATAATACCTGAAAACTCAAAATTTGATGAAAAATAAATCCTGCAAATTCAGGATATCCAACCAATTGAAAGTAAGAAAGCTCAAAGAGATTTATATTACAGTAAAAATGTTAAATGCAAGGACGAAGACAAAGAGAAACTAAAAAGCAGCAAGATTCATATTTTCGGGAACTTTAGTAAGATTAACAGCTGATTAACAGCTGATTACTCATTAGAAACAATAGAGGCCAGAAGAAAGTGGCACAATATATTCAAAGTCTGAAATGAAAATTGCCAACCGAGGATCTGTTACCTACCAAAACTATGTTTCAAAAATGAGGATGAAATAAAACATTTCAAGATATACAAAGAGAAATTTAATTGCTAGCAGACAAGACTAATAAGAAATAGTAAAAGAAGTTCTTCATACCTAAAGCAAGTGACTTCAGACAGTAAATAAAATTAATACCAAAACCAAGGGACACAGTAAAGATAATTATGTAATTGTGAAAGATAAAGTAAATTCGTATTTCCTTTTTTCCCTCTCTTAACTTATATAAAAGCTATATAAAATGATATTCATATACTGTTAGATCTAAAACATAGAAATGTGATATATTTTACAATATCAGCATAAAAGAGAGGATAGGAACAAGACTATAGTGGAATGAGAAAATGACAGCAAATGGTAATTCAAATTAATTTAGTTATAACAATGTACTGCAAGGTTTACCAAAGTCAAACTCACAAAATATATAAACAAGGAAAGAATCCTGAAAGCAGCAAGGGGAAAAAGAGTCCTTAAAATACAGGGAAGACAGATCAAGTTTGCAGCAGATTTGTCCTCAGAAACTTGGAAGGCCAGAAATATTCAATATGCTGAATGGGAAAAACATGCAGCCAGGAATTGTTTATGCAGCTAGGCTATTATTAAGAATAGAAGGAAAGATAAAGAGTTTCCTAGATAAACAAAGACTAAAGTAGCTTGTGATCACTAAATCAGCCCTGCAAGAAATATTAAAGAGGACTTTTTGAATGGGTGGAAAAAGGATCAAAAGCAGAAAATACTAAAAAGCACCAGAGAATATCACTAGAAATACTAACTCTACAGGGAACACAATGGCGCTAAATTCATATCTTTCAATGACCATTTTGAATGTAAATGGACTAAATGGTTCAATCAAAAGACATACAGTATGAATAAAAAAAACAAAACCCACCTACATGCTGCCTACAAGAGACTCACCTAAAATCAATTGCAGATTGAAAGTGAGAGGATGGAGAACAATTAATTTGTCATGCTAACATGTGTCAAAAGAAAACTGGGATAGTCATATTTCTATTAGACAAACTAGATTTTAAACTAAGGACTGTAACAGCAGATGAAAGGCACTGCATCATAGTAAAAGGGTCTATCCAACAAGAAGATCTTTACAATTGTAAATATTATGCCCCTGACTTAGGAGCACCCCAAAATATAAATCAACAACAAGCATAAAGAAACTCACTGATAATAATACAATAACAGTAGGGAATTTTAACACCCCATCTACACCAATGGACAGATTATCTAACCAGAAAATCAACAAGGAAACAATGCCTTTGAAGAACACACTGGACGAGATGGGCTCAACAGATACATTCAGAACATTTCATCCTGAAGCAGCAGAAAACACATTCCTTCAGAGTGCACATGGAACATTCTTCAGAATAGATCAAATGCTGGGTTATAAATCAGCTCTCAACAAGTACAAAAAATCAAAATTGCACCATACATATATTCAGACCATAATGCTATGAAACTAAAAGTCAATCACAAGAAAAATTCAGGAAGACCACAAATACATGGAGATTAATAAACATCTTCTAAGAATAAATGAGTTAACCAAAAAATTAAAGAAAAAATAAAGAAACACATGGAAGCAAATGATAATAATAAGATAGTCCAAAACTTTTGGGATGCAGCAGAGGTAGTCTTAAGAGTGAAGTTTATAGCAATATAGGCCTATCTCAAAAAGTAAGAAGTCTCAAATATTCAACCTAAGATTACACCTAAAGGAACTAGAAAAGTAATAGCAAATAAAGGCCAAAGCCAGGAGAAGAAGGGAAATAATAAAGACTTGAACATAAATAAATGATATAAAAACAAACAAACAAACAAGACCCCCAGTAGAAGAGAGCAATGAAACTAAGAGCTTGTTCTCAAAAGAATTAATAAAATTGATAAATCTTAGTCAGACTTGTCAAAAGGAGAAGAGATAGAACCCAAATAGATAAAATCATGAATGAAAGAAGAGAGATAACAAACAACACCACAGAAATACAATTATAAGAGAATACTTTGCAAAATTATATGGCAACATACTGGGCAACCTGGAAGAAATGGACAAATTCCTAGAAATCTCAAACTACCAAAACTGAAACAAGAAGAAATAGAAAATTTGAACAGATCCATAACCAGCAAAGCAATTGACAGTCATCAAAACTCTCTCAACAAACAAAAGTACTGGCCGAATAACTTCCCTGGGGAATTCTATCAGACTATTAAAAAATAACTAATATCGATTCTCCTTAAATTGTTCTGAAAAATAGAAATGGAAGGAAAACTTTCAATCTTATTCTATGAAGCCAGCATTATTTTGATCCCCAAACTAGATAAAGATCCTACTAAAAAGAATTACAGATGAATAACCTTGATGAACATGAATGCAAAAAACTGAATAAAATACTAGCAAATTGAATCCAACAGTACATTAAAAGAATCATTCACTATGCTCAAGTGAATTTACATTCACAAATCAATAAACGTGATGCACTACATTAATAAAAGAAAGGAAAAAAAATTAAAGAAAGGATAAGAACTATATGATCCTCTATATAGATGCAGATAAAGCATTTGTCAAAATAGAGCATCCGTTCTTAATAAAAATGCTCAATAAAGTAGAGATAGATAGAACATACCTCAACATCATAAAAGCCATATACAAAAGACCCATAGCTAATGTCATCCTTGATGGGGGAGAATTGAGAACCTTTCCCTTACAGTCAGGAACAAGGCAAGGACGTCTACTCTCACCACCACTATTTAACAAAGTACTGGAAGTCCTTGCCTCAGCAATCAGACGACAAAAATAAATAAAAGGGATCCACACTGGCAAAGAAGAAGTCAAACTCTCACTATTTGCAGACAACACAAAAGTCTATGTAGAAAACCCAAAAGACTCCACTAAAAAATTGCTAGAACTTATACATGAACCCAGGAAAGTTGCAGGATATAAAATCAATGTACAGAAATTTGTTGCATTTCCCCACACCAATAATGAAGAAGCAGAAAAAAAAAATCAAGGAATCAATCCCATTTGCAAAATAGCACCCAAATCAACAAGATACCTAGGAATAAACCCAATTAAAGATGTGAAAGATCTATACTCTGAAAACTATAAAAAAAAAAAAAACTGATGAAAGAATTTCAAGATGACACAAAGAAATGGAAAGACATTCCATGCTCATGGATTGGAAGAACAAACATTGTTAAAATGTCTGTACTAGGCAAGGCAATCTATATTTTTAATGCAGTCCCTGTCACAATACCACCAGCATTTTTCAGAGCTAAAACAAATAATCCTAAAATTTGTTTGCAACCACAGAGATCCTGAATAGCCAAAGCAATCTTGAAAAAGAAAAATAAATCTGGAGGCATCACAATTCTTGATTTCAAGGTATATTACAAAGCTGTCGTCATCAAGACAGTATGGTACTGGCACAAAAATAGACACAGAGATCAATGGAGCAGAATGGAAAACCCAGATATGGATCCAACTCTATGGTCAACTAATCTTCTACAAAGAACAAAAGACTATCAAAAAGAAAAAAGATAGTATCTTCAAAAAATGGTGTTGAAGAAAAATGAAACCGGACCACTAGGTTACACCATACCCAAAAATAAACTTAAAATGGATGAAAGGCCTAAATATGAGACAAGAAACCATTGAAACACTAGAGGAGAACACAGACAGAAAACTCTTTGAACTGAGCCATAGCAACTTCTTGCTAGACACGTCTCCAGAGGCAAGGGAAACAAAAGCGAAGATAAACTAGTGAGACTTCATCAAGATAAAAAAGCACAGCAAAGAAAACAATCAACAAAAGTAATAGGTAGCCCATGGAATGGGAGAAAGTTTTGCAAATTACATATCTGATAAAGGGTCAGTATGCAAAATTTATAAAGAACTTACTAAATTCAATGCCCCCAAACCAAATAATCCAGTTAGGAAATAAACAGAAGATATAAATGGATACTTTTCCAAAGAAGACATCCAGATAGCTTTCAGACACATGAAATGATGTTCAACATTACTCACCAATAGGGAAGTACAAATCAAAACTATGACAAGATACCCCCTCACACCTTTCAGAATGCTAAAATTAATGACACAAGAAACAACAGGTGTTGGCAAGGATGTGGAGAAAGGGGAACACTATTGCACTGTTGATAGGAATGCAAACTTGTGCAGCCATTCTGGAGAACCATTGGAAGTTCCTTGAAAAACTAAAAATAAAACTACCCTACAGTCCAACGGTTGCACTACTAGGTATTTACTCAAAGGATACAAAAATAGTGATTCGAAACGGTACATGCACCCTACTGTTTATAGCAGCATTATCAACAGTAGCCTAACTATGGAGAGAGCCCAATGTCCATGAATTGATGAATAGATAAAGAAGAGGTGATATATATAACAGAACATGACTCAGCCATCAAAAAGAGTGACTTCTTGCCATTTTCATTGATGTGGATAAGCTAGAGTGTATTATGCTAAGTGACATAAGTCAATTGGAGAAAGATAAATACCATGTGATCTTACTCAGACGTGGAATTTAAGAAAGAAAATAAATGAACACATGGGAAGGGGGAAAAGAAAAAAAAAGGAAAGAGGGAAACAAGCCATAAGTGACTGTTAGTGATGAGAGATGGAGGGAGTTGGGTGGGGGATGACCTAGATGAGTGATGAGTATTAAAGAGGGCACTTGTTGCGATGTGAACAAGAAAGTGAAAAAATTACCCATTGAATGAGATTAAAAGGATAGAAATCATATAAAGGATTTATATACAAAAAAATATAAGGAATTATTATAAGTCAACAATAAAAGAAAAAATAACCCAACTTAAAAGTAGAGAAAGGACCTGACCAGGCATTTCTTCAAAGAGACACATATGTCTAATAATTACACAAAGATATTCTCCTCATTAGCCATTAGGGAAACGCATATCAAAACTGCATTGACACGGCACTTCATGCTTATCAGGATGGTAATGATTATGTTAGTGAGGACATGGAGAAATAGGAACCCTCTTACATTCCTGATGAGGATGTTAAGTGGTGTCATTGATTTGGAAAACAGACAGAAAGTTTTTCAAAAGGTTGAATATTGAGGATATGACTACAATTACACTCCTAGGTATGTAGCCATGAGGAAAGAAAACAAGTCCATAAAAAAAAAAAAAACTTGTACACAAATGTTTACACATGTTTGTATTAATTCAGTATTTTTATTATTCTATTTATCTTTACTATTGGCTTAATAGTTACAAACCTTTTTGAACTAAAACTCCCGCCTGGTTTATTTAGGTATAATTGACAAAAATTATATATAAGGTATGAAATATGATGATTTGTTATATTTGTAAAATAATGACCACAACCAAGCTAAGTAACACATCCATCACCTCACACAGTTATCTTGTGTGTGTATATGTGGTGAGAATATTTGAGACCTACTCCCTTAATAAATTTCAAGTTTATGTGTTAACTATTGTCAACATGCTGCATATTAAGTCTCCAGAATTTATCTAATAACTGGAAGCTTGTACTCTTGGATCAACATCTCATTTCCTCTGTGCTCCAACCCCTGGTAAGCACCTTTCTACTGTCTATTTCTATGAATTCTACTTCTCTAAATTTCACATGCAAGTGAGATCCAGGGAGGATTTGACTTGTTTCACTTAGTACAATGTCTTCCAGATTTATTCATATTGTTGCAAGTGACGGATTTTTTTTCTTTTTTGAAGACTCAATGATATTTCATTTTATTTATTTATTTATTTTACTTTATTATTATTTTTTTTTCTCGATGATATTTCAGTCTGTGTATATGTACTGTGTTTCCCTTATTTGTTCATTCATGAGTGGGTATTTAGGTGATCTTCATATCTCGGCTATTGTGAATATTGCTGCTATAAACATGAGAGTGTAAATAACTATTCAAAATAATGATTTTATTTCCTCTGAGTGTGTACCCAGAAGTGAGATTGGCACTTCATATGGTAGCCCTATTTTTATATTTTTGAGGTGACTCCATACCATTTTTCATAATAGCTGCACCAATTTACATTCCCACCAAAAGTGTATAATTCCCTTTGCTCCACATCTTTACCAACATTTATCTTCTGACTTTTTGATAATAGCCATCCTAAGAGTATGAGGTGATATCTCATCATGATTTTGATTAATGATATTGAGCACCTTTTTCTATTCCTGTTGGCGATTTTTTATATTTTCTTTCGAAAACATATCTATTTAGATTCCTTTGCCTATTTTTAAATCAAGTTATTATTATTATTTTTGCTATTGAGTTGTATGGATTTCATTCTTTTTGATGGCTGAGTAATATTCCAGTGTGTGTGTGTGTGTGTGTGTGTGTGTACACACACCACACCTTCTTTATCCATCCATCAGTCAGTGGACATTTGGGCTGTTTCCATAATTGGGCTATTGTTGCTATAAAGATGTGGATGCACATTCCCCTTCAAATCAGTATTTTTTCTGTCCTTTGGATAAGTACCTAGTAGTACAATTGCTGGATTGTAGGGTAGCTCTATTTTTAACTTTTTGAGGACCCTCCATACTGTTTTCCAGAATTACTACACCAGTTTGCATTCCCACCAACAGTGTAAGAGGGTTATTTTCTCTCTACGTCCTTACCAATATCTGTTATTTCCTGAGTTGTTAGTGTTAGTCTTTCTGACAGGCGTGAGGTGGTATCTCATCCTGGTTTTGATTTGTATTTCCCTGATGATGAGTGATGTTGAACATCTTTTCATATGTCTGAAAGCCATCTGGATGTCTTCTTTGGAGAAATATCTGTCTTCTGGTCTTTTTTTTTAACTGGATTTTTAAAATTTTTGAGTGTTGAGTTTGTTAGGTTCTTTATAGGTTTTTTTTGATACTAGCCCTTTACCCAATATGTCATTTGCAAATATCTTCTCCCATTCCATGGGCTATGGCCAAGGTCAAAGATGTTTCTGCCTGTGTTTCCTCCAGAATTTTAATGGTTTCCTGTCTGATATTTAGGGTTTTCATCAATTTTAAATTTATTTTGGGGTATGGTGTCAGAATGGTCTATCTAGTTTCATTTTTCTGCACGTCGCTGTCCGGTTTCCCCAACACCATTTGTTGAAGAGATTGTCTTTTTTCCATTGGATATTCTTTTCTTCTTTGTTGAAGATTAGTTGAGCATAGAGTTGTGGGCCCATATCTCAGTTCTCTATTCTATACCATTGATCTGCGTGTCTGTTTTTGGCCAGTACCATGCTGTCTTGATGATCATGGCTTTATAATAGAGCTTGAAGCCTGGATTTGTGGTGCTTCCATCTTTGTTTTTCTTTTTTATTATTGCTTTGGCTATTCGGGTCTTTTCTGGTCCCATACAGATTTTTGAATTATTTGTTCTAGCTCTGTGAAAAATGTTAGTGTTATTTTGATAGAGATAGCATTGAGGATGTAAACTGATTTGGGAGTACAGACTTTTAAAATATATTCATTTATTTTACAAAGAGTACAATTGAGTTGGGGGGGGGTGGTCAGAAGGACAGGGAGAGAGAAACTTAGCAGACTACTCCCTGAGCTGGGAGATTAACCAGGGCTTGATTTGCTGATCTCCTGATCAAGATCATGAACTGAGCTGAAATCAAGAGTTGGACATTTAATCGACTGCAACACCCAGGGGCCCCAGTCATTATAGACTTTTTAGAATATTTGTTCTTCTAATCCATGAGAATGGAATATTTTTGAATTTCTTTGTGTCCTCTTCAATTTCTTTCATAAGTGTTCTATAGTTTTTGTACTACAGATTTTTTTACCTCACTGGTGAGGTTTTATTCGTAGGTATCTTGTTTTTAGTGCAATTGCAAATGGGGTTGACTCCTTGATTTCTCTTTCTACTGCTTCATTATTGGCATATGGAAATGCAACAGATTTCTGTATGTTCACTTTATATCCTGCAACTTTGCCAAATTCATGTATCAGTTTGAGCAACTTTTTGGTGGAGTCTTTTGGATTTTCTTCATAGGGAATCATGTAATTCGTGAATGGTGAAAGTTTGCCTTGCTGATTTAGATATGTTTTATTTTATATTTTTATTGTCTGATTGCTGAGGGCAGGACTTTCAGCACTGTGTTAAATAACAAATGTGAGAGTGAACATCTCGGTCTTGTTCATGACCATAGATGAAAGGTTCTCAGTTTTTCCCCCTCTAAGAATGATATAAGCTGTGGGTCTTTTGTATATGGCCTTTATTATGTTGAGGTATGTTCCCTATATCCTATTTTGTTGAGGGTTTTTATCAAGAATGGATGCTGTACTTTGCCAAATGTTTTTTCCTGCATCTACATAGAGGATCATCTAGTTCTTATTCTTTCTTTTATTAATGTGATGCATCACGTTGATTGATTTGAGAATATTGAACCACCCTTGCAATCCAGGAATATATCTCATTTGATTATTCTTTTAATATACTGTTGGATTTGATTTGCTAGTATTTTGTTGAGAATGTTTACAATCATTAAAAAAAAAATCAGGGATATTGGCCGATAGTTCTCTTTTTTAATGAAGTCTTTGTTTTTAGAATCAGGGTAATGATGACCTCATAGAATGAGTTTGGATATTTTCCTTCCATTTCTATTTTTAGGACCAGTTTGAGAAGAATAGGTATTAACTCTTCTTTACACATATTATAGAATTCCTCTGGGAAGCCATCTGGTCCTAGACTTTTGTTTGTTGGGAGGTTTCGGGTTAGTGATTAAATTTCTTTTCTGGTTATGGGTCCGTTCAAGTTTTGTATTTCTTCTTGTTTCAGTTTTGATTGTATGTTCCTGGGGATTTATCAATTTCTTCCATATTTCCCAGTTTACTGGCATATAATTTTTCATCATATTCTATTATGCTTGTTTGCATTTCTGTAGTGTTGGTTGTGATCTCTTCTCCCTCATTTGTGATTTTATTTATTTGAGTCATTTTTCTTTTCTTTTTGATAAGTCTGGATAGAGGTTTATCAATTTTACTAATTTTTTTCAAAGAACCAGCTCCTGGTTACATTGATCTTTGTTACTGTTTTATTGTTGTTGCTGTTTCTATGTCATTTATTTCTGCTCTAATCTTTATTATTTCCTTCCTTCTGCTGACTTTAGGCTTCATTTGTTGTCTTAGCTCTTTTAAGTGAAAGGTTAAGTCGTGTATTTGAGATTTTTTTTACTTCTTGAGGAAGGCCTGCATTAGTACATACTTCCTTCTTATGCAGCTTTTGCTGCATACCAAAGATTTTGGACTGTCATGTTTTCATTTTCATTTGTTTCCATGTATTTTAAAAAATTTCTTCTTTAACGTCCTGGTTGACTCAGTCATTCTTTAGTAGGATGTCCTTTAACCTCTGTGTATTTGTGGTCTGTCCAAATTATTTCTTGTTGTTGACTTCAAGTTTCATAGTTTTGTGGTAAGAAAATATGTAGGGTATGATCTCAATATTTTGGTAGTTGTTGAGGGCTGATTTGTGACCCAGTATGTCATTTATTCTAGAGAATGTTCCATGTACACTCTAAAAGAGTGTGTATTCTACTGCTTTTGAATGAAATGTTCGGGATATATATCTCTTAGGTCCATCTGGTCCAGGGTGTCATTCAATGTTTTTGTTTCCTTGTTGATTTTCTGCTTAGATGACCTGTCCATTAGTGTAAGTGGGGCGTTAAAGTCTCCTATTATTATTGTATTATTACTAATGAGTTTCTTTATGTTTGTTGTTAATCAATGTATATATTTGGGTGCTCCCAACTTGGTGGCATAAATATTTACAATTGTTAGATCTTCTTGTTGGATAGATCCCTTTATTATGATATAGCGCCCTTTTTCACCTCTTGTTACAGTTCTTCATTTAAAGTCTGGTTTGTCTGATATTAAGTATGGCTATTTTAGCTTTCTTTTGACATCCATTTGCATGGTAAATATTTATCCATCCTTTTACTTTTAATCTACAGGTGATTTTAGGTCTAAAATGAGTCTTGTAGGCAGCATATTGATGGTTCTTGTATTTTTATCCATTCTGACACCCTGCGTCTTTTGATTGGAGCAATTAGTCCATTTAAATTCAGAGTAATTATTGTAATATAATAAAATGGCACTAAATTAATTTCTATTTAGTTTGTCATTGTTCTGGAGTTTTTTGTTGTTTCTGGAATAGTCACAAATGGTCACGAGCTCCTTTAGTTTTTGTTTGGGAAACTCTTTATCTCTTTTTATTCTTTTTTTTTTAATTTTTATTTATTTATGATAGTCACAGAGAGAAAGAGAGAGAGAGAGGCAGAGACATAGGCAGAGGGAGAAGCAGGCTCCATGCACCGGGAGCCCGACGTGGGATTCGATCCCGGGTCTCCAGGATCGCGCCCTGGGCCAAAGGCAGGCGCTAAACCGCTGCGCCACCCAGGGATCCCTCTCTTTTTATTCTTAATGATAGCCTTGCAGGATAGAGTATCCTTGTCTACCAATTTTCCCCATTAAGCATGTTGAATAGATCATGACATTCTCTTCTTGTCTGTCAAGTTTCTGTGGAAAGATCCACTGCTAAATTTCTTTATTCTCCTTTGTAAGTTAGGGATTATTTTTGTCTTGCTGCTTTTAGGATTTTTTTTATCTCTATATTTGCAAATTTTACTGTGTTATGTTATAGTGTTGGCCTGCTTTTGTTTATTTTGTCCTCAGTGCCTCCTGGATTTGGATATCTGTTTCCTTCCCCAGACTAGGGAAGTCTTCAGCCATAATTTCCTCAAATAAACTTTCTGCTCCTTTTTCCCCTTTCTTCTTCTGGGAATCCTCTGATACAAATGTTATTGTGCTTTATGGAGTCACTGAATTCCCTATATCCACTTTCATGATCCAAGATTTTTCCTTCCCTCTTTTGTATAGCTTCATTACTCTCTGTAATTTCATCTTGTATATCACTTCTTCATTTCTCTGTTTCTTCCATCCTTATGGTCATTGTATCCAGTCACTTTGCATCTCAGTATAGCATTTTTTATTTTGGTCTGACTCGTTTTTAGGTCTTTACTCTCTTCAATAAGAGATCCTATGCTTTTCTCAAGCTCAGCTAATGTTCTTCTGATTGTTGCTGTAAATTCTGGGTCAGGCATATCACTAAAATTGTTTTGATTAGATCCCTGGCCATGACTATTTTGTTCTTTTTTTTTTTTTTTTTTTTTGAGATGAATTCCTCCATCTTGGCCTTTTGTCTAGGTCTCTGTCTTCTGTGTGATAAAAAAAAGTCTGTTATTTTTCCTGCTTCTGAGAGTACAGCTTTATGAAGAAGAGGTCATATACTATCCAGGGTCTGGTACTTCAATAAGTGCCTCTTGTGTGTACTGTGTGAACTCTTGAACTCTATGCTGTGTTTTGGCTGCTCTTTTCCTCAGGTCAGTCCTCTGCAGTTTCTCCTTGCCTGCAGTGGGGATTATTTGGACCTTGGCCAGAGTGTGGCGAGTTTTAACTAGTTGTGCTCTGGTCTGCACAGAGACCAGATGCTATTTTAAAAGAGACCTAATGCTATTTCCACTAGAGCTGAGGCCTTGCGAACTCTATTGTCAGTAGTTATGGTTTGTGTGGATTTGTGCTGGTCTCCTGGTGGTGGTGGTGGTGATGGGGCTTCTGCACTGGTTCTCAGGCACACTTGCAGAGTGCAGGTGGGTGGGGCTTAATTTAAACAGTTTAGCCAGCCAGTGTTGCCACAGTGTTGACATTGTGATGGTTACTGATGTTAGTTTATGCTTGAGGGGCTTTGAGGGAAAGAGTGTCACCCAGCTCCTTGTCCCCAGAGAAGGGAATTTTCAGTCAGCATGGTCTAGAAAACCCTCCTGGAAGAGTGAGCAATTTCCCATCCTGTGTCCCAAGTGCCCTTCACACTGTCAGTGTCTGGGTTTCCCTGACCACCTGACAGTGCAGTACACCTTGGGTTGTATCCCAGGAAGGCTAGCCGAGTTTTAAAACCCTAAACTTTAGGATGTGGCATGGCGGGGACTGGACTCAGCCTCTGGGGGAGGATCTCGCTCACTGGGACTGATGCAGGTTTGACCCAAAAGGGTAGTTATACCAAAGTGCAGGAGTGTGGGGTTTAGAGAAAAGCACAGCAAAAAGTCAATGTTCAGGTTGGCTGACCTCAGTAGGTGTCTCTGTACCCGTGCTTGGGGGTAGGCGAGGCAAATAGTGCCCACCAGTTCTTTTGTCTCCAGAGGGACAATGCCATCTCTCCCAGATGCACTCTGAAAAGGAGGAACTGTCTCGCCTAGTGTGTCAGGGGATCCTCAGATGGCACCATCTGCTCCTCCGCACCCCCCCCCACGAGGTCATCTGCCCTCCTTCTCCATAGGAGGACTATGGTGCCATCGGGGCTCCATACCAGCCATGATATGGACCTCTAAAATTCTAGTCTTGGAGCCCCACTGGTTATAAAAACTCAGGAAAATCAACCCTTTTCATGTTCCTAGTCAATGGCTTTGGGGAAGTGTTTCCCTTGTGTGATCCTTTATGTGCTCCCCTCTCTTGCCTCTGTTGTGACCAGGGCTCCCTCCCCTCTGCAGCACTCATGATCCATTTCTCCTCTAAACCACATCTCCACACATACCTTCTATGTTGTGGCCTCTTCTCTCCCTCTAGTTGTACAATTTATTCTGTCAGTCCTTGGATCACTTTCGTGGGTATTCAGAATAACTTGACATTTATCTAGGTGTGTTCAAGGGAGGAGGCAAGCCAAGGGTCCTCCTAAAACTCCACCATTTAACTGCACCTTTCATTAGGGTTTTATAATTTTTGGCATAGAGGTCGTTTCGTTAGCCTCTTTAGTTACATTTATTCCTGAGGATTTTATTCTTTTTGATGTTATTATAAATAGGATTGATTATTTTCTCTTTTTTGGGTAGTTTATTATTAATCTATAGAAACACAACTTATTTTTTAGGTTGATTTTGTGAAATCAAAATTTCACAATTCCACAGTTCCATTGTGAAACTTTGCTAAATTAATTTATTAATTCTAACAGTGTTTGGGTAGAGGCTTTGGGTTTTCTATATACACTATGTCATCTGCAGGTAGAGACAACTTTGTTTCTTCCTTTCCAGTTTGGGTTTGTTTACCTATTTATTCATTTTTATTTATTTATGACTAATTGCTCTGGCTGGCATGTTCAATACTATGTTGAACAAAAGTAGTAAGATGGGCATTCTTGTTCGTGATATTAAGGAAAAGTTTTTCAGGTTTTCACTGTTGAGTATATTATCAGCTGTGGGCTTGTTATATACAGGCTTTATTATGTTGAAGTCCATTCCTTTATACTTAATTTTTTGAGAGTTTTCATGTTGAAGGGATGTTAAATTTTGTCAATGCTTTTTCTGCATCTATTGAGAGGCTCATATCATTTTTATTTTTCACTTTGTTAATGTGATAGATCACATTATTTGGTTTGCATATATCGAACCACTATGCCCCAGAGAAAAAGCCCATATGATCTTTTTAATGTGTCGTTAAATTTGGTTTGCTGGTAGTTTTTCTTTAGAATTTTTTGCATCTAAGTTCATCAGGAATACTGACCTATAGTTTTCTTTTCGTCTAGTGCCATTGTCTGTTCTTGGTATCAGGGTAATGCTAACCTTGTACTGTGTTTAGAAGTGTTCCCTTTTGTTATTTTTTTGGAGAGGGGATAGTTTGAGGGGATTTTTGAATGTCTGATAGAACTCACCAGTGAAGTCATCACGTCCTAGGTGTTTCTTTTTGGGGAAAATTTTCAATTTCCTAATTTAATCACCTTCCTTGTTATTCGCCTGTTCAAGTTTTCTACTTCTCCATTACTCAGTTTTGGTAGGTTATATGCTTTTAGGAATTGATCCATTTCTTCTAGCTTATTCATTTTAAAACTGTATAGTTGCTCACAGTCGTCTTTTCTGATTATTTTTATTTCTTTGGTATCAGTTATACTGTCTCCTCTTTTAATTCTGATTTCATTTGAGTCCTGTCTTTTTTTAGTCTTACTAAAGCGCTACCAATTTGTTCACCTTAATAAATCAACTCTCAATTTCTTTGATCTTTTCTTTGTCTTTCTAGCTTCTATATCACCTACTTCTGCTCTGATCTTTTTATTTCTTTTCTTATACCACCTTTAGCCTTATTTGGTAATAAGTAAGTAATACTTTTTTCTTATAACATTCTTTCTTACTTCCTCCCATAAGTTTTGGTACGTGCTGTTCTCATTTTCTTTCAAGATATTTTTAATTTCCTTTTTTATTTCTTTGACCATCAGTTGTTTAGTTACCACGGATCTCTGCATTTCCAGTTTTTCTTCTGCTATTACCTTCTAGTTTCATATCATTGTAGCTGGAAAAAAATACCCAACATGATTTCAACCTTCTTACATTCATTAAGATTTGTGTTGTAGTTTGGCACATAATCTGTCCTAGAAAATTTTCTGAGCACAATTTAGAAAGATGTGAATATGGGGATCCCTGGGTGGCGCAGCGGTTTGGCGCCTGCCCTTGGCCCAGGGCGCGATCCTGGAGACCCGGGATCGAGTCCCACATCGGGCTCCCGGTGCATGGAGCCTGCTTCTCCCTCTGCCTGCGTCTCTGCCTCTCTCTCTCTCCTCTCTGTGCATTCTCATGAATAAATTAAAAAAAAATCTTTAAAAACAAAGAAAGATGTGAATATTGCTGCTATTGAATGCAATGTTCTGTATGTATGCATTTTCTTTGGTCTAATGTGTGTAGTTCAAGTCCAAAATTTTCTTATTGATATTCCATCTGGGTTGTATATTGATTGTTGAACATGGGGTATTGAAGTACCATATTGTCATTCTATCACTTCCTATTTCTCCCTTCAGATCTATAGTTTTTGCTGTTTATATTTAGATGCTCTAATATTTGGTGCATAAATATTTACAATTGTTAAGTTTTCTTGAAAACAATCGACCATTCTGGTGAGTGATATCAATGATGGGGGAGGCTATACATAAGTGGGAACAAGGGTTATATGAGAAATATCTAAACCTTAAAACACTCTTCCAAAAAAGTTGTCAGTCTATTGTCTTCTGGGTTGCAAATTTTACAGAATGTCTGTTGTCATCCTCGTATTTGATTTTCTGTATGTCATGTGCCTTTTTTTCTCTGATGTCTTCAAGATTTGCATGCTTTATTCATTAATTAATTTTAGAAAAGTCTTGGCCATTATTTCCTCAATATCTCTTTTGCAATTTTTTCTCTTTCTTGTCCTTTAAAGACATAATTTATTGCTTATTAGTTTGATATTGTCTCACAGCCCGTGGGTACTCTATTTTTACGCTTATTTTTCTTCTTTTGTCTTTCAGTTTGGATAATTTCTTGTTTTTCTTTTTCTGTTGACCTAGTTTGTTCACTGATTCTAACTTCAGCTGCATCTTATCTTGTGATGAATCCATTAATGGGATTCTTCATTTTTAATAATTTGTGTTTGTGCATTTTTTTTATTTCTACCATTTACATGTGAATCTTTTATAATTTCTATTTACCTGTCAAGATTCCTCCTATTTTCTCTTTGTTGTTGTTCCTTTGTTGTTGATCTTTTCTGTTAGATCCTTTAGCACATATGTCAGAGGTTGCTGAAAGTTCCACCTGGCACTTATAACATCTGGGTCATTTCTGGTTTTGATTCTATCTTTCTTTTCTCTTAAGAACAAATTGTTTTTATTTGAATTTGATGTGCCTCATAATTTTTGAGTAGATGATTAACATTGTATGTAGAATGGTAAACACAAAAATAAATAGTATTGAGAGACATGAAGACAGCAGTGGGATATGAGAACACGTGTCTCATCTTGTCCTATGAACACTACTAGATAACTATCAAATCATCCTAAATAACCCAGAAATTGATCTGAAGACTGACAGAACAAACTCCACAATTAAAGGGAGAGAAGAGGCCACATCAAAGAAGTTATGAAGTACAGAGATGTGGTATAGGGGAGAAATGGATCATAAGTGCTGTAGATGGAAGGGAGCCACGGTAACAGAGAAGAGTGAGAGAGGATCAAACAGGGTAATACACAAGAAGAATGTGTCCCCAAAGTCATTGGCTTGGAAAACAAGAGAGACTGAAATTCCTGTTTTTGCAACCAGTGAGGCATAAAACCTGGAGTTTTAAGGGTCTGTGGGCTTGGATGGGATAGAGTCTTGAGGGCACTGCCCTACTCCTAGAAAGAAGACAGGCACAGAACCCGAGGGCAGATAGCATGAAAACAGTGATCTGAAAAATGCTTGGGGTACATATGGGGAGATTATTCACTCTTCTTTGAGTGCATCCCTGAGAGGCAGCATTCACAGAGACACATCTCTGGGAACAAAGAAGCTGGATGGTGCCATTTCCTTCCTTAGCCCCTCAGCATAAACACAGAACTGCCGGGGGGACACTGCTGGCTCAGTCATTGAAGCATGCAACTCTTTTTCTTGACGTTGTGAGTTCAAGATCTACATTGGGTCTAGAGAATACTTAAAAATAAATCTTAAAAAAAAAAAGACAGAGCCACCTATGGGAAGCAGCACCTAACACACTGGCTGCTTAACTTGCTTACACAAAGCCCCATGTGCCTACACACTGGTGGGGCTGCTTCTCTTAGTCAAGCCTCCCTCAGTCGCAGCATGTTGGGCCAAAATGCAACAGCAGACTTCAGCACACACCAAGGATGCTTCCTGAAATACCAACCCCTGGGCAGTACATGACTTCTTCTTTGTAATGGCATTTGTTTCAGGGCAAGACACATAACTGGTTTTTGTAACGCAAAGAAGAAGGCAGAAGCTTAGACAAAAATGGCAAGAGAGAGAAATTTATCCCAAATGAATGAACAAATAAGGCCAAAGCCAGAGATCTAAGTGAAATAGATATAAATAACATGTCTGATGGAGAATTTAAAGCAATAATCATAAGAATACCCACCCACTGGGCTTGAGAGAAGAATAGAAGACATAAGTGAAGACCTTACCACAGAGATAAAAGAGTTAAAAAAGAAACAATAGAGATGAACAATGCAATAAAGGAGATTGGAAACAAGCCTGATGCAATGAACAACAGGCTGAAAGAAGCAAAGGAATGAATTAGTGACCCAGAGGGCAAAGCACTGGAAAGTAATGAAGTTGAACAAAAGAGAAAAAAGATTATGAAAAATGAGAAGACTTAGAGAACTCGATGACTCTCCATGAAACATAGTAGCCTTCATATTATAGCAGTCTCAGAAGAAGAGAGAAAAAAACAGGACAGAAAATTTATTTGAAGATATAATAGTCGAAAACTTTGATAATCTGGAGAAGGAAAGAGATATCCAGATCCAGGAGGCACAAAGAACCATCATTAAAATCAACAAAAGAAGGCCCACACCAAGACAAATTACAATTAAATTTGCGAAATAAATCAATCTTTATTGATAAAGAAAAATATCTTAATATCTTAAATATCAGCGAAACAAAAAAAGTCTTTAACTTACAATACTAGGAAGACCCATAAGTTTGGCTGCAGATTTCTTAACAGAAACTTGGCAGGCCAGAAGACAGTGGCAAAATATATTCAAAGTGCTGAATGGGAAAAATCTGCAGCCAAGAATACTCTATCGAGCAAAGCTATGATTCAGAATAAGAGAGATAAAGAGTTTCTCAGACAAACAAAAACTAAAGGAGTTTGTGGTCATTAAACCAATACTGTAAGAAATATTAAAGTGGGACTCTGAGTGAAAGAGATCTAAAGTGAAAAGAAAGGATCAGAGAGGGACACCTGGGTGGCTCAGTGGTTGAGTGTCTGCCTTCAGCTCAGGGTGTCATCCTGGGGTCCTGGGATTGAGTCCTACATTAGGCTCCCTGCAGGGAATATATTTCTCCGTCTGCCTGTGTCTCTGCCTCTCATGAATAAATAAATAAGATGTTTTTAAAAATCCAAAAATATTTAAATACTTAGTTGTAAATATAGCAAAATATGAACAGAATCTTTATGGCCTGATGAAAGAAATCAAGGAATATCTAAATAAGTGGAGGAATATGCCATGGTTATGGATTGGAAAAATCAGTATTTTTTTGTCAGTTCTCCTCAAACTGACCTACAGACTCTACTTTAAATGAATCAAAATCACAGTTGGACCTTTCTGTAGCTATTGTATTGTATCCCATCTGTGTAAAATGCCTCCAGTTGGCTTCTAACCTTGAGGGACTATTGAACCAAAACAGTGGGGAAAAGATACAAAGTGTCTGGTCCATGATTAGGTACTTCATCAAATCCAGGACCTGGACAGTATCCAATATTTTGCTTTGGGAGATAAGAAATAAATTTGCTTAAGCCATGAAAAGAAAAAATGGTTTGTTTTAATGATATTACTTTTGGGGAATGTTTAGGGAGTGTGGTTTCACCTCATCAAGCCAAGTTTGGTGTGGGGAAGGAGGATGCAGTAAAAGGCAGAACAGTTATCTTGAATGAAGGTGGGCAACAAACCTCACGGTGCCTGAGGAGGATCTGTGAGCATTATGGTGTTGGTTGAAGGACAATGTTTGAGACATTATCTAGTCATTAATTTGGATGGTTAAAAATGGATGGAATTTCTGTTATGACTGCTATGAGCAGTTCCATTCCAACGGCATATCTCTCCATTGGGCTAAGGGATAGACGAGACTAAGAAGGCATGGCCACCTTCTAGACTATGCTTGAGAAGCTCAGGCTCTAGGTATCCAGTATACCAATTCCAGGGCATGGGCGGGTCTATCACAAGCCCTTCCCCACAATAGTTATGCACTCTTAGGGCTAGTGTTAGGGACAGGGACAAGTCCAGAGCTCAGAATTGCAGGCTTGTTGTCCCCATGGTATAGCAAGGCCTGTTTATAAGCATATGCACCAAGGGGCTGGGGTGAATGGGGGACAGGTCACAGGCCATGGCCCGTCTCTTCATATGCTGCTAATTCCCATGCAATTTCAGAATCCTGAGGAATTCTCAAATTCTAAATTCTATCCTGGTCTTCAGATAATTATGGAGGTATACCTGTCAATATAGAAGAATGGAACATATGATAGTTAATAGTTAGCTTGATTTATCACTTTAAAATATTTAGAAACATATAAATATACTACTCCATTTGTACTTTTGTCCTGAGCCTTCTTATGTGTGGTTGCATGATTCTGTATAAATAAATCTCAAGGTAAATTAAATGTTACTCCTTTAGTTTGTTGATTGCAATCATTATACTGAAGAGCAACCACATTTGGTGGAAATTGTCTCGATTGTGAGACTATCTAGTGAAATTTGACCTTGCTTCTAAGGAAATAAGTGTATTGGACCTAACTTGTCCTACTCATCTTTAGCAAGAAAGGCTGAAAAGGCATTTTAAATGATTTTCTCCTTTTTCTTGGTTGTAAAAGTCATACATATCCATTGTAATTAACCTTGAATTTCAGAAATCTATAGAGAGAAATAATTTGAAATAGTTCATAAATTCACAATCCAGATGATGTGAAAATTGAGGCATTTTCTTCTAAAGATTATCTTTATGTAATATACAAACAAAACATAAACACATTGGCCACCTTTTTCACAATAAAAATTTGTTATATATTGAATCTGCTCTGTAGTAGAATCTTTTTTGTAAATGATGGAGTTTTATTTTTTAAAAAGGATTTTATTTATTTGAGAGAGAGAGAGAGAGAGCACGAGTAGAGGGGAAGAGGGAGGGGAAGAAGGAGATGGAGAAGCAGACTCCTCATTGGGGAGGGAGCCCAGTTTGGACTCTATCCCAGGATTCTGGGATCATGATTTGAGATGAAGGTAGATGCTTTAACCTCCTGAGCCAGCCAGGTGCCCAACAATGGAGTTCTTTATTCAAATGTCTTTACTTTTTCAACATAAATATTTCCTTATGTCATTATTTGTATTTAGGAACAACCTTTTATGTAACTGCTTAAGATATCATATTAATGAATAATAATATGTTCTGTGTAACTGTATATTTGTTTCCAATGAGTCATTATTATAAAGGATGCTCTAAGAAAGATCTCTGCACATAGATTATGCTACATCCTTAATATCAGGATTTAAATTTGAAGACATTTCCCATGGAGCAGCATTAGACTGAAGAAAAATAATCAAACTATTCTGTATAGGACCACAATACACATTGCCTTAGAAGTCCTAAGGTAGCTTCCCTGCTTAATTTCACTTCATCTGAACTGATAAAGTGAAATGCAGTGATTTTGTGTTTATTTACTTGAAAAGCTGACTGAAAAGAAATGTTGCCTCAGGTCAAGACTTCTTTGTTCAGCCAAAGGCAGCTCTGTAGTCCAGTCTCTGGTACTGGTCAGTTCCAATATGATTGCAAAAGAATTATCTTAGGAAACTCTAAACCGCATTCAAACACACACATACACACACACACACACACACAATCTAATTAAATCTTAAAACAAAATATTCGCTAACAATATTACTTGATAGGGTCTAAAATATGTATTCCTATACTAAGGAAAGACTGAAAAACATAGACGGCTATTTTCTTAGGATAGAGGAATCATAAGACATTAAGATAGTCTAATAATATTACTTATCAAAAATATACGTTATCTTGATGTGCTGTTAATTCCTGGTAAACTACTTTTCTTTCTTAATACATAGCAATATAATTGCTATTTTCTGTTGCAACTACCAGTTGATAAATCTCTGTCATCCAAGAGTAGCTTCTAAATTTAAAGGAAATCACACATTAACTTTTAATGATACATGGTTTATATGAACAATATGGGCCAGCCTCGTCTCCATGCTTTGGTTCTAGCAGCTGTGTATACAGAATCAATTAGTCATTTGTCAATGGCAGGGCAATTAGGTCACTGCAGCTTCTAATTCGGTCCCTTTCTTGCTGTCAGAGCTTTGCTATCCTCAAAATATTTTCAGTAGACCTTGAAAAATCCACCTTAATTTTACTTAATTACTGAAACCCAAGATGCCTGAATTTGTCAGTAGACAAGAAAAGAAATTCCAGCCTCTGACTGGAAGGTCCCGATTTATGTTTGATGACTCACCAAGGAACGTGTTGCATTCCCATCCATCCATCAGACATATATAAAATGAACGGGACACATATTTTTGGATCTTTCTCAGAATTTACCACATTGAAACTCTATCTGCCCTGCTGGCTGAAGGAAGCCATGTGGTGCAGCAAATGGTTGAAATAATGAATTAAGAATTAAGAAGAAAGTCTGGTTCTTGGGCTGTGAAGAGGAAGATGCTAGATCATAGTGAACAACCTCCCCTCATTGGCCTTCAGTACCTTCACCTAGAAAACAAGTTATTTACACCTGATGGCCTCTCTGAGTAGAGTCGTTTGGGGCTGGCTAGCTTTTTATAAAGAATGTCTATGAATCTAAGAAGTGGTCCCCAACAGAAGGTCCTCTCCTTACTACCAGCTACTTCAGTCACTTCTGTCAAGAGTGTACACCCCTGTCTATGAAAAGAGCCAGAGGAGAGGGAGTGACGGGCTCATAATGCAGTACAGGTCCTAACAACACGGAGCTGGTGGCTGTGTCCTTAAGTACAAAGAAGAGAGTTTGTTTGTTTGAAACACTGCCTTAAAGGAGTCCTTGTGTTCCTTTTGTATTAAAGATGGGAGAAACAAGGAAGATAAACCCAGAAGAAATTCACTTCAAGGGTACATTTTTGAATAACGAATTCAACTTAAAAAAAAGAAGAAAGAAGAAAGATTTGTCCTACTAGATATTGACATAGTATTCAAACACTGCAGTACTGGTACAAGAACAGACAAGTAGACCGATGGAATTGAATAAAGACCTAGGAGAAAGGAGGTTGTATAAACAGGAACTTAATATACCATAAATCAAATGGAAAAGAATGAGTTGTTTCATAGATTCTTTTGGGAAAACTGGTTTGTTATACAGAGTAAAATAAAACGGAATCATTCCTTAACACCATATGAGAAGGTGGTTTCCAGATGAATTTAAGACCCCAGTGTTAAAGGTAAAATTTAAAAAGTTGAAAAAAGTATAGAGAAATTTTTTCAACTATGACAGAATAAGTTTTCTTGAACAAAATTTTAAGAAACACAAAGGCAAAAATCATAGTGATGTTTCAACAGACAAATGAGTAATTTCTGTTCCATGAAGGATAACTATGGGTAATTGAAACATGCATAAATGAGAAAAGATATTTATGATATCTAAGTGATATGCAATTTCCGGTTTTCAGTGCTACGTATAAAGATGTTAGAACACATAACTCCTGTCCTTGAAATAAGAAAAAGAGCTGAACAAACAAAAAACCCACAACTTCTCTTAGATCTGTCAGGGAACTGAGGTCACAGGGCAAACTAGCATTCCCCGACTGGGGAGATATGTGTATAGACGCACACTTACTTACAGCCTACTGGGGGTAGAAGCTGCTGTGCAGTCAGCAGCTGGTTTACTGGAACATGAGCATGGGACAGCTTGAGAGAGAGAACACCTGGAAACCCAGCCTTAAGTTTGCTTCCAGAAATCCCAGCAGGTTCTCTGAGTAGAAATAAAAAAAAACCCTCATGCTTCTGGCAGTGGTGGGGGGAGTTATCATTTTGAAACACACAGAGAGAAATCTGTTCTCCTGACAAAGACATGTCCTCAAGGAAAACTATTCTGACTGAGCCTAAACAACATGGGTTTTTCCAGAGCCTAACCAATGTGAGGGGAAGGAAAATACGAATTCCATACCCTAGTCTTCTGGTCTTATTTAAGGTCTTAAGGGCAGTAGGGGGAGGGCAGCTGAGAAGCATTTGTGAAGGTCACAGCTCAGGAGCACAGGTTCATCAAAAGACTACAACATAATACAGTTCTAGAATGCCTTCCGTCCACATCATGCTAGCGCATCAATAAGGACTCCTGCATAATAAAATTAGGGCTCCTCAGGACACCTGGGTGGCTCAGCGGTTGAGCGTCTGCCTTCAACTCAGGGTGTGACTTCGGGGATCCAGTCCCACATGGGGCGCCCTGCATGGAGCCTGCTTCTCCCTCTGCCTGTGTCTCTGCCTTCTCTCTCTGTCTCTCATGAATAAATAAATAAAATCTTTTAAAAAAGAAAGGGCTCCTGAAACAACTTCAAGGCTCTAACTTCATTTAAGAAAGAGTCTCTAGGAAACCCCAAAGAGAAACAGGGGAGATAATAGCAAACACAATAGAGGAAATTTTAGCCTCTGACCACTACAGCTACAGTAAACATTAAACACAGCCTAACTCCTAGCCAGATAAATATAAAACTTCACACTAAAAGAGCATTTACCTCAATTCCTTTTACCCAGCTTTCCTTATGTCCAGCTTTTAACAACAAGAACAACAAAAAATTATACATCATACTAAAAAAAGCAAAAAGACACAGTCCAAAGAGACAAAGTAAGCATCTGAACCAGACTTAGATATGTCAGGGATTTTAGCATTATCACATTTAGAATGTATTTGTTTGTTCATTTGTTTATTTTCTTTGAGTAAAATAGACACACAATGGTACATTAGATTTAGGTGTACAACATAGTGATTTGACAAGCTGTCTCATCACATTGCCATTGCAATATCATTGACTGGTATTCTTTATGTTCTGATTTTATTCCTGTGACTCACTCATTCTATGACTGGAGGCCTGTATCTCCCTTGCTCTTTCACCCATTTTGCCCATCCACACCCCTACCCAGGAACCATCAATTTGTTCTCTGTATCTGTAGTTCTAATTCTGCTTTTTGTTTGTTTATTCATTTTTCTTTATAGTTCCATTTATGAGTGGAATAATATGGTACTTAGCTTTCTCAGTCTGAACTCATTATTTTTAAAGATTTACTTATTTATTCATGAGAGACAGACACAGAGAGAGAGAGAGAGGGAGGCAGAGACACAGGCAGAGGGAAAAGCAGGCTCCTCCAGGGAGCCCAATGTGGGACTCGATCTCGCATCCCAGGATCATGCCCTGAGTCGAAGGCAGACACTCAACCACTGAGCCACCCAGGTGTTCCTGGTCTGACTTATTTCATTTAGCATAATATCCTCTAGATCCATTCTTATTGTCTCAAATGGCACAATCTCATCCTTTTTATGACTGTGTAAGATTCCATTGAATATATAGATCACATTTTCCTTATCTATTTGGCTATTAACGCTTAGGTCACCTGCATGTCTTGGCTATCATAAATAATGGTGCAGTAAACATAGAGAAGCATATATCTTTTTGAATTAGGGTTTTCATTTTCCCAGGGCAAATACCCAACAGTAGAATTATTGGAACATATGGTATTTCTATTTTTTAAAAATTTTCTTGAACAAACTCCATCCTGTTTTCCACAGTGGCTGTGTCAATTTACTTTTCCACCAATAATGCACAAGGGTTCTTTTTCGCCACTTTTTCACCAATACTTGTTTATTCTTGTATTTTTTTTTTTATCTTAACCATATTCTGACAGCAGTGAGGGGATATCTCATTGTGGTTTTGATTTGCATTTCCCTAATGAGTAGTTATGTTGATCATCTATTCATGTGTCTTTTGACAATCTGCATATCTTCTTTGGAAAAATGTCTATTCAGATCCTTTGCCCATTTTTAATTAGATTGTGTGTGGGTTTTTTGGTGTTGAGTTGTATATGTTCTTTATATGTTTCATATATTAGCCTCTTATCAGATACATCATTTGCAAATATCTTCTCCCATTCAGTAGGTTGTCTTTTTGTTTCCCTGATGATTTCCTTTGTTGTACAAAAACTTTGTATTTTGATATAGTCCCAATAGTTTATTTTTGTTTTTGTTTCCTTTGACTTAAGAAATATATCTAGAAAAATGTTGCTATGGTCAATGTTAGAGAAATTACTGCCTTTGTTCTCTTCTAGGATTTTTATGGTTTCAGGTATCATATTAAAATCTTTAGTCCATTTTGAGTTTACTTTTGTGCATGGTGTTATCAGTGAGTGGTTCAGTTTCATTCTTTTCCATGTAGCTGTCCAGTTTTTCCAATACCATTTATTGAAAAGATGGTCTTTTCCCCATTGTATATTTTTGCTTCCTTTGCCATTGATTAATTGATCATATAATAGTGGGTTTGTTTCTGGGCTTTCTATTCTGTTCTATTAATATATGTGTGTATTTTGTGCCATTACTATACTGTTTTGATGACTACAACTTTGTACTATATCTTAAAATCTGGATTTGTGAAAATTTCAGCTTTGTTCTTCTTTCTCATGATTTCTTTGGCTAGTCAGGATCTTCTACAAATTTTGGTATTATTTTTTTCTAATTTTGTGAAAAATGCTACATTTTGATATGGATTGCACTGAATCTGTAGATTGCTTTGGGTAATATGGACATTTTTATAATATTAGTTCTTCCAATCACAGAGCACAGGATATCTTTCCATTTTTTGCATCATTTTCAATTTCTTTCACGAGAATTTAAAATTATTATAATCAATATGTTAAGAGCTTTAATGGAAATAAAGTTGTCCACATGCAAGAATAGATAAGTAATGTAAGCAGAGAGTTGAAAATGTTTAGAAAATATTAAAAAGAAATATTAGAATCAAAAACACTATAGCAGAAATGAAGAATGCCTTTTATGGGGTCATCAGCAAACTCAGCATATCAGAGGAAATAATCAGTGCAATGGAAACTTCCCAAACTGAAAAGTAGAGAGAGACAGAGAGCGAGAGAGTAGACTATCCAAGACAGTCATGGGAAAATTACAGAAGATGTAAAAGTGACACACAATAGCTAAAGAAATTTCTGACAATCAGTAAAAATAATAAAATATTAATTTCTATTTTCAAGAAATCAGTAAATTCTAGGTACAAGAAAGGAGGAAGAGAAAAACAAAACCAACTAGGTACATGAAAAGATTTTTGAACTCAGTAGTAATTATTAAAATAGAAATTTAAAAAATTGAGACATTAGAAATTGAGTGAAAAAGATGGCAGAGTAGTTGAACCCTAAACTCATCTTGTCCCATAGATACAACTAGATAACACTTACATCAATGTAAGTAACCCAGAAAATGGCTCAGAGACTAGCAGAACAAACTCCACAACTATATGCAAAGAAGTCACATCAAGAGAGTAGGAAGGGTGGAGACCCAGTGGGGAGATAAACCTTATGGGTATGGTCACTAGAGGGACAGAGCCACAGCACAGAGAATGGTGAGAAACATCACATCATGGAGGCTGTGCAGGGAAGATGAATCCCCATAGCATTTGACTTCGCAAATCAGAGGAGACAAATTTCAAGAGTTCTTACAATCAGTGAGACTTAAAACCTAGAGCTTTAAAGATTGGTGGGCTCTGCTCTGGGAGAGCTAGGAAGGTGATAGGAATCTGAGTCCCTGCCTTTAAAGATACAGCACAATAAACAGCCTGTGGAGATGCAGCTTAGAAGCGGCAGTTGACAAAGACCTAGGGCTTACGGGGGGAGAGTTAGTTACTAATATCAGAGTTTGTTTAGGGACTTCTCCAGGAACAAAGGAGCTAGTAGGTGCCATTTCCTTCTCCTGCCCACCAGCACAAACACCCGGCCAACTGAAGGAACCAGCACAGTGCAGGCATCCACTACCTAACACCACATCGTGCCCCCTCCAGCTGGCCATGCCTCAGTCCTGGCACTGCAGGGCCTCCCTCCCAGAAGATGCAAATCTTGCCAACACTGAATCTCACTAGTGCATTTTTTGTGGGGCCTCCGTACAGGGGTGGATGCTGTCAACTACTGGGGAAAATACATGCATTTTGTTAAAACTGCATGTCTCGTGGAACAGCCCAGCTACCCTTATCTCTGCAGTAGCTATGCATTCCTTGTAGAAAAAGCCTGGTGTTCACAGCTTGCAGGCCCCACACCCCCACCAACATGCACTTTGTGAAATGGCCCTGTATGCCCTGGTCTCTGCAGTGGCTGCATATCCCCTATGGAAGAAGACAGCAGGCACCTTATTATTATGCCTTGCCCATTATTTTCAAGAGTGAGAGATGTAGCTAACTTTCCTAACACAGAGAAACAGACACAGAGAGTTAGGCACCATGAAGACACAGAAGAATATGTCCCAAACGAAGGACAAAATCATAAAAAGAGACATAAGCAAAGGGGCACCCAGTTGGCTCAGTCAGAAAAGTATGAGGCCTTGATCTCAAGAGTTCTTGTGAGTTCAAGCCCCACACTGAGTGTAGAGATTACCTAAAAATAAAAAAAATTAACAAATAAAATTCTTTTTTTTTTAAGATTTTATTTATTTACTCATAGAGATGCAGAGAGAGAGAAAGAGAGAGAGAGAGAAAGAGGCAGAGACACAGGCAGAGGGAGAAGCAGGCTCCATGCAGAGAGCCTGACGTGGGACTCGATCCAGGGTCTCCAGATCACGCCCTGGGCTGCAGGCGGCGCTAAACCGCTGTGCCACTGGGGCTGCCCAACAAATAAAATTCTAAGAAAGAGAGATACAGACCTAAGCAAAATAGAGATAAATAATATGCTTGATAGAGAATTTAAAATAATGATCAAAAAGATACTTACTGGACTTAAAAAAAGAATGGAGAACATAAGTGAGACCCTTAACATAGAGATAAAAAATAACTAGAGATGAAGATCACAATAATTGAAATTAAAAATACATGAGATGGAAGAAATAACAGGCTAGAATAAGTAGAACAAATCAGTGACCTGGAGGACAAAGTAATGGAAAGTAATCAAGCTAAACAGGTGAGAGAAAACATTATGAAAATTGAGAATACACTTAGAGACTCAGTGACTCCATTAGGCATAGTAACATTTGCATTACAGAAATCTCAGAAGAAGAGAGAAGAGGGAGATCAGAAAATCTATTTGAAGAAATGATAGCTGAAAATGTCCTGAATTTAGGGAAGGAAATAGAAATTCAAATCCATGAGGCACAGAGATCCCCCAACAAAATCAACCTAGGGAGGTCCATACCAAGACACATAGTGATTGAAATGGCTAAAAGCCATAATAAAGAAATAATTTTAAAAGCAACAAGAGAAAATTAAAGTGATATGCAAGAAAATATCCATGAGGCTATTAGTGGGTTTTTCAGCAGAAACTTGCAGATCAGAAAAGAGTGGCATAATATATTCAAGGTGTTGAAGGGAAAAAAATCTTCCCTAAGAATACGGTATCCAGCAAGGCTACCATTCAGAACAGAAGGAGAGATAAAGAGATTCCCAGACAAACAAAAGTTAAAGGAGTTCACGAACATTAAATCAGCCCTACAATAAGTGGTAAAGGGGACTCCCTGCGTGGAAAGGAAACACTGTAAGTAAGAAAAAGAAAAGTAGGAAGTACAAAAACAGTAAAAATAAGTATATCTGTAAAAATCAGTCAACTGACTGTAAAAATCAGTCAACTTTACTAAGAGGAAGTAAAGTACAACACTATATACCTAAAACATGTGGAGGAGATGAGTAAAGAATGGGTTCAAACTTCAATGGCCATCAACTTCAGATAGACTGCTAGCTGCAGAAGTTGTTATATACAAACCTAATGGTAACCACAATAAAACAAAAACCCCACAAAAAAAAAAAAAAAACAAAAGAAAAAAACCCCAAAAAACAGTAATAGAAATGCAAAAAACAAAGAAAAAGAAATCCATTTATATCACTAAAGAAAGCCAACTTATGTTGAGAGAAGAGGATAAGAAAAGAAAGGAATAGAGAAGATCCACAAAAACAAACATAAGACAAATAACAAAATGGCAATAAATATATATATCTATCAATAATTACTTTGAAGGTAAATGGACTAAATTTCTAATCAAAGACATAGGGTGATGGAATGAATAAAAAAAGACCTATCTATATGTTGCCCACAAGAAACACTTCAGATGTAAAGACACATGCAGATTGAAAGTGAGGGGATGGAGAAATCTTTATCATGCAAATAGATGTGAAAAGAAACTGGGGCAGTAATACTTATATTAGACAAAATTGACTTTAAAACAAATATTGTAACAAGAGTCAAAGAAGGACACTATATAATCTCTAAGATGACCCAATAAGAAGATATAACAACTGTAAATATATGCACATGGGAACATGGGAACATCCAAATACATAAAACGGTTAATAAAAAATATATAGGAACTAATTAATAGTAATACACTAAGAGTAGGGGATGCTAACACTCCACTTACATCAATGGACAGATCATCCAACCAGGAAACTGAAGCTTTCAATGATACATGGAACCAGATGGACTTAGGTATATTCAGAATGCTCCATCTTAAAACAGCATAATACACATTCCTCTCAAGTGCATACAGAACATCCCACAAAATAGATTACATATTAGGCCACAAAACAAGTCTCAGCAACTTCAAACAGATTGAAGTTATATTATGCATCTTTCCTGACCATAGTGCAATGAAACTAGAAATCAGCCACAAGAAAAATATGGAAAAACACAAATACATGGAGGTTAAGTAACATGATACTAAACAAAGAATTGGCCAACTAAGCAGTCAAAGAGAAAATTTAAAAAAATACAAGGAGATAAATGAAAATAAAAACAAATTGGTCCAATGCCTTCGGGATGCAGCAAAAGCAGTTTTAAGAGGGAAGTTTATAGCAATACAAGCCTATCTCCAAGGAAGAAAAACTCAAATACACAACCCAATCTTACACCTAATGGAGCTAGGAAAAAAAAAAGAAAAAGAACAAACAAAGCTCAGAACCAGCAGAAGGAAGGAATCTAATCTAATAAAGATTAGAGATGAAGTAAATGACATAGAAACTAAAACAAACAAACAAACAAACAAACAAAACCAATAGAACAGATCAATGAAACCAAGAGCTGGTTCTTTGAAAAGATCAAGAGAATTGATGAATCTCCAGCCAGACTCATCCAAAAACAGAGAGAAGAATGAAAGGATTCATAAACAAAATAAGAAATGAAAGAGGAGAAACAATAACCAACACCACAGAAATACAAAGGATTGTAAAAGAATATTGTGAAAAATTACATGCCAACAAACCAGATAAATTAGAAGAAATGGACAAATTCTTAGAAACATGCCACCTACCAAAACTGAAACAGGAATAAATAGAAAATTTGAACAGATCAATTACCAGCAAAGAAATTGTGTCAGTAATCAAAAACTTCCAACAAACAAGAGTCCAGGACCTGATGGCTTCACAGACGAATTCTACCAAACATTTAAAGAAGAGTTAATACCCATTCTTCTCAAACCTTTCAAAAAAAAGGGAAGGAAATATTCCAAATTCATTCTATAAGACCAGTATTATCTTGATTCCAAAATCAGATAAAGGCACAACAAAAAAAGAGAACTACAGGCCAATATCACTGATGAACATATAAATACAAAAATCCTCAACAAAATATTAGCAAATTGAATCCATAATACAGTAAAAAAAGTCATTCACCACAATTAAGTGGCATTTATTCGTAGGATGCAAGGATGGTTCAGTATTCACAAATTAATCAATATGATACAACACATCAAGATCACAAGAGAGATCACATCAAGAGAAAGGATAAAAACCATATGATCATTTTAACAGATCAGCATTTGACAAAGTACAATATCCATTCATGATAAAAACTCTCAACAAAGTAGGTCTAGAGGAAGCATACCCTATCATAATAAAGGCCTTATATGAAAAGCCCACAGCAAACATCATACTCAATGGGGAAAAAGTGAGGACTGTTCCCTAAGGTCAGAAATAAGACAAGGATGTCCACTCTTACCTCTCTTATTCAACATAGTGCTGGAAGTCCTAGCCATAGCGATTAGACACAATAGAGGAATAAAAAGCATCTAAACTGGTAAGGAAGAGATAAAACTTTTATGTTTGCAGATAAAATGATACCAAATATACAAACCCTAAAGACTCCAGAAAGAAAACTAGATTGAATTCAGTAAAGTCACAGGACACAAAATGAGTGTACAAAAATCTGTTGCATTTCTATACACTAATAATAAAGTAGCAGAAAGAGAAATTATGAACCCCATATACAAACGCACCAAAAATAATAAAACATTTAGAAATAAACTTAACAATGGATGTGAAAGACCTATACTTTAGAGACCATAAAACACTGATGAAAGAAATTGAAGACAACAAAAACAAGTGGAAAGACATTTCATGCTCACTGATTGGAAGAACATTGTCAAAATGTCAATACTACCCATAACAACCTACAGATATAATGCAACTCCTATCTAAATATCAACATCATTTTTCACAGAACTAGAAGAAACAAACTTAAAATTTGTCTGGAGCTACAGTAGATCCTGAGTAGCCAAAGAAATATTGAAAAAGAAAAGTAAAACTGGAAGTTTCACAATACCAGACTTCAAATTATGTTACGAAGCTGTCGTAGTCAAAACAGTTTGGTACTGACACACAGACCAATTGAGCAGAATAGAAAGCCCAGAAATAAACCCACAATTATATGGTCAATTAATCTTTGACAAAGTAAGAAGGAATACGTAATGGGGAAAAGATGGTTTCTTCAACAAGTGGTGTTGGGAAACCTGGACAGCTGTATGCAAAAGAATAAAACTGGGCCACTTTTTTAGATTATACAAAAACAAAACAAAACAAAACAAAAAACTAAAAATGGATTAAGGACCTAAATGTGAGACCTGAAACCATAAAAAATTCTAGAAGAGAGCAAAAGCAGTAATTTCTGTGACATTGGTCATAACACTATCTTTCTAGATATGTATCATGAAGTACAGAAAACAAAAGCTAGAATAAACTTTTGGGACTTCATCAAAATAAAAAGTTTCTTCACAATAAAAGAAATAACTAACAAAACTAAAAGAGAACCTACTGAATGGGAGAAGATGACATATCTGCATCCAAAATATATAAATAACTTATACAACTCAACATCAAAAAACCAAATGATCCAATTAAAAATGGACAGAAGACTTGAACAGACATTTCTCCAAAGAAGATACGCAGGGGCCAACAGACACATGAAGAGATGCTCTACATCACTCATCATCAGGGAAATGCAAAAAAAACTACAATGAGATATCACCTCACACCTGTCAGAACGGCTAAAATAAAGAAAGGCAAGAAACAACAGTGTTGGTGAGAATGTGGAAAAAAAGGAACACTTGTGCATTGCCAGTGAGAAGGCAGACTGGCGCAGCCACTGTGAAGATGGTACGGAGGTTCCAAAAAAATTAAAAGTAGAACTACCCTACAATCTAGTAATTGCATTAGTGGGTATTTACCCCAAAATACAAAAACACTAATTCAAAGGGATACATGCAAAAACAAAACAAAACAAAACAAAACAAAACAAAAAAAAAACAAGGGATACATGCACCCTTATATTTATTATGGCATTATTTACAATAGGCAAGATATGGAAGTAGCCCAAGGGTCTCTCAATTGATAAATGAATAAAGAAGATGTGGTGTAGATAGATAGATAGATAGATAGATAGTTAGATATGGTATAAAATAGAATATTATTTAGCCATAAAACAGAATGAAATCTTGCCATTTGCAATGCATGGATGGAGCTAAAGAGTATAATGCTAAGTAAAATAAACCAGAGAAAGACAAATACCATGCGATTTCACTCATATGTGGAATTTAAGAAACAAAACAAACGAAAAAAAGAGACAAACCGAAAATCATACTCTTAACTATATAGAACAAATAGATGGTTACCAGAGGGGAGTTGGCAGTGGGTGAAACAGGTGATGAGAATTAAGAGTACTCTTCTCTTGATGAGCACTGAGTAATATATGGAATTGTTGAATCACCATATTGTACACCTGAAACAAATAACACATCACATGTTAACTATACTGGAATTTAAATTTTAGAAAATTTGGGACTCCTGGTGGCTCAGCGGTTGAGCGTCTGCGCGTGATCCTGGTTCAGGGATCGAGTCCCATATCGGGCTACCTGTGAGAAGCCTGCTTCTCCCTCTGCCTGTGTCTCTGCCTCTCTCTCTCTCTATGTCTCTCATGAATAAATAAATAAAATATAAAAATAAATAAATAATTAATTGATTAATTTTTTTAAAAAAAATTTGAGACACGAGTTTACGCGTTCTAGATTAGCAGAAATTGAAAGCTTCATGATACTGATATAGTTCAGAGATATGGGGATTATGAAGGGTCCTGTACCAGTGCCTGAGTGCCTGGTAGGTAGACTGGTGCAGCCATTCTGTAGCCAACTGTTAAGTCAATGAAGAATATGCATATTACCTACTATTTGCTTCTACATACACATTCCAAAGAAATAGCTGCAAGACTATAAGGTAAAAGTGTGGAGGGAATCGGGGTGGCTCAGCGGTTTAGTGCCTGCCTTCCGCCCAGGGCATGATCCTGGAGTCCCAGGATCAAGTCCCACATCAGGCTCCCTGCATGGAGCCTGCTTCTCCCTCTGCCTCTCTCTCTCTCTTTCATGAATAAATAAATAAATAAAATCTTTTTAAAAAATGCGGAGATATTCACTGCACCATCACTGTGTTGGTAAGAAATAGGAACCAACTTAGATGGCATCACCAAAAGCAGATGGGAAAACTGCTGCCAGGGAGAGTCCCGCATGAATCACAGTGAGGTATTAACACAACGCTGCTTAGCCAAATCAAAAACCGTGAGTCCCTTGCCCCCACACACATTTTATGAGAATACATACAAATAAAAAATGTATACATTTAATAATTTGGAGTGATTGACTCTAGGGAACTGGGAGCTAGCAGTGGAAAAATACATAAAAGAAAATTTTAAGAAATACAGCAGAAGAAGACTTTCAAGGATCAATGATCACCATGTTGGATTAAGATTAAATAATCTCTTTGTATCTGTATTAATAAAAGAAAAAACTAACTAAAAGTTCATAAATGAGGCCAATGAGTATAGGAACCCTGTGCTGGAACCCCACAGTCTGAAAAGGAGTCCCTGACCCAGGTATGTGGGTATTAATTCATTTCCCCTCCTCATTTCTTTCATGGGCCATTTACTCACGATGGCCATTGGGGATGGGGAGGGGGCGATTAAAAGTCTTTAAGATTCAGCTATTAAAGTGATTTAATGCAGTGCTATCTGAACTCCAAACATATATTCCCAAGAACCTACTGGATGTTGTCACATGGATGTCCTGAAGGAGTTTTAAATTCAATGTTCCCAAAGTCAAACGCATCCTTTGCTCTCCTGAGAGCTGCTCTCCCTTTCTTGCATCGGGACGCCCTCCTCCCTCATTTGCAGCTCATCTTTTCCTGGGCTCACTTTACCTGCTGGAGGTCACTGGAGGCCGCCTCCTTCTTCTATCCATTGCATCCCACTGAACTAGCCCGCAGAGACTCTTTTCTGGATAATTGCAAAACCATCTCTATAGGCTTCTTGACCACCCTTCGTAAACCAGATTTGCTCATATTTCTTCCCTAGTTAAAAACCCTCAGTGGGACTCCACTGCCTGTGCATTATTTACCATGTCTTTAACATGCCAAAATACTCTCTTATTATATGATTCTAACCCCCGCCCCCATCAGTTCCCATCCAAAAGCCTACACTCCAGGGAGTGGGGGCGGGGGGCACAAGGAAGGGGGCAGGGAGTTCCCTGGAAACTTGATAGTGTCATCTCTCTGCCTTCCGTCTGCATGGCGTATTAGTCAGAGTAGGCTGGGGTGCTAGGTTCTGCTGTGGTCACAGATCTCAATGAGTTATAAAAACAGGTTCATTTTTCCCTCATGCTGTACGTTCCTCGCGGGCCAGCTGCTGCTCTGATTTGGGCCATCTTCACTCTGGGAGGCAGGCTGATGGAGCTGCCCCTCTAGTAGGGGAAAATAGAGAGCATAGCAAACTGCCGGCTGGCTACAAAAGCTCCCCCCAGAAGTGCTTCGTGCCATTTCTGTCCACATTCCATGTGCTCAAGTTTAACATTGATGAGGTAGGGAGGGGCAGAAAAATATGGGACATAAGTAAGAATAGCTTATCACTCATTGGTGATTTCATTCTGACTGGAATCTCCGCCTGGGGAATCCCTAGTTCCTCCTCAAGGCACAGGGCATTCTTCACCTCTCCTGTAGTTGCATCTCCAACTTTGCAGAGTGTGTTCCTCTGTGTTCCTGTAGCATTGGGGACACGCTACACCAACACATGCGTGTTGTGTGCATATTTCCATTTTGTCTTCTATTTTGAACTTGGCAAATGCATGCATGCAGTCCTTAGCATTTTTGCATCCTAAGCATGCGTACTTTTCTGTGCGCTGAGCCTGGTACTTGGTGTCTTGTTGCTCATCCATTGATTATTGAGTTTGTATTTACGGAGCACTATCATGGGCCTGAGAATGTATCTGACGAACCAACTACAGTGTATGTAATTGACCCCAGGGCTTCAGCACCTGTGCTCTGAAGCTCAGTGTTGAATTCACATGGAGGCATACCTCCCATAGGACTTGGAACAGCAGGGGTTCTAAGGCAGGCTGGCTCCCGGGAGGTGCAGGACTCCTCTACCAACCACTGTTGGCTCTAGGACTCCCTCACAGCCTTCAAAAACTTTCAAGGACTGCAGAGCATTCTCGGATGCTTTCAGCCAGTCCCACCATCTGAGTAAGACTTGCATCATGGTTGGACCACACTCCTCACCCTCCACCCCAGCACCCTCCCCCCTTAATTTCTGGCACAGGTGTTTCCTCATAATAAAGTTCTTGCACATATAGTCCCTTCTTACATCTGCTTCTTAGAGGACCCAGACTAACTCAAGGAGGATTTTTTTTAAAGATTATTTATTTATGAGAGAGAGAGCGAGAGAGCATGAGTAGCTGAGAGGGACCGAAGGAGAAGGAATAACAGATTCCCTGATGATCAGGGAGCCTGTTGCGGGGCTCAATCCCAGGACCCTGAGATCATGACCTGAACAGATGCTTAACTGACTGAGCCACCCAGGTACCCCAAATCCAAGGAATTTTTGTTATTATAATTGATGCAGGCTAATAGGATAAAACTTCTTTGGGAGTTTGAGGGATGTTATAGTTAAGCAAATCAGGAAATTGCTTCTTGGCAGAAGTTGGATTTGAATCAGTGAATCAGGCTTTGCAACAGGGCTTTGCCAGTGGTGTTGGTGGGAGGTATATTGGGAGGAGGAAGGGGGATGGGATGAGGAATCCTGAATTGATGTCTTCTTCCATCCAGACATAAGGAGATAATCCCACTCCTTAAATCTCTAGAGTCAGATTGTTTTTTAATATTGGAGAAAAATTGGGCAGCCCTGATGGCCCAGGGATTTGGCTCCGCCTTCAGCCCAGGGTGTGATCCTGGAGACCCAGGGATCGAGTCCCATGTCGGGCTCTCTGCATGGAGCCTGCTTCTCTCTCTGCCTGTGTCTCTGTCTCTCTCTCTCTCCCTCTCTGTGTCTCTCAGGAATAAATAAATAAAACCTTTTAAAAAAATATTGGGGAAAGATTCTTCTTGTACACAATTTCTTTTCTTTATTTTCTCTTGAATTATTGATTCTGTGTCTTTTGCTCAGGAAATTTGGAAAGACTAGTTATTGATAATTTAGGTTTGTATGAAGGTACTCCCTCTCTAATAGCTCTCTCCATCATTTTCATTCCTTTCCTCCATATTCTGGATTACTTCTCAGATTTCTTTCCCATATCAACAATTTGACAATCTGCAGTATCTAATTTGCTTTTCTTTCTTTTCAACAAGCATTTCAACTTGACTCTTGTGATTTGGGTTTCCATGCATTTCTCCTTACCTCAGCTCAAATTTGTCTTTTTATTTTATTATTTTTTTAGAGAGTAGGGAACGAATATATTTAAAAGTATTCTTCTGTTTCTTGCCACAAATCTGTTTTAAGGGAAAATTTCCCTTCAAGTGCTTAATTGTTTTACCCCCTCCTTTTGTGTTGCAGACTTTTTTTTTTTTTTACCGGCCTGTTCTGGATTGTTCTGCCACTGTCTGCCCAGGAATTGAGCCCTGCTATGGGCCTGGGCTGCATGCAGACAGTCTGGGGGCGTTCCTAGGATCAAGCCCCTCTTCTCATTCCAGACTGCAGTGCATGAAGCCAAAGGAAGCCATCTGGGAGGAAACCTGTAAGGAATCAAATGATGAAAAAGTTCCTTACTCTATGGGTGAAGAAGGAGGAGTATGTGATTATGAGCCTATGGGACAGAAACCAGAGAAACCAGAGGAAAGAGCAACAAAGAGTAGGAGGCAGAGTCTGGAGAGTTCTCTTAAGCCAAAGCATTTGTCAACAGTGACTTTTCATAGAGGGTTGGCAGCCTTGGCCTGGGCAGGATGGGAGCTATTAGGAATACCAGTCTGGTCTAGACATGCATGTTGATTATTTAGGTTTATTTATCCTAGAATGAAAAGAGAAACTTTTCCAGAACAATTTTTTTAAGAATCACTGTACACAGAGTTTCCTTTGCTCCCTCAGACCACTTGGGTGTGGTGGAGGCCCTGGCAAGTATTAACCAAATGTCAAAGGATTCCTTAAAGCATGCAGACAAGTCCACTCAGGTCTAAGCAGGGAAGGGAGGGAGCTCGCTGCAGCTGGGCTGTGGTTCAGAGACGTGGAAGGTAGAGGAACATGTTATCCCGGCTACATCCGGGTTAGATAACAAGAGCTTAACCTCTGCCACCCTTACGCCCTGTCCCCAGATGCACAAAGGCAAAGGTGAACTTTACAGAATTTCTTTGGATCTTTGGCACTTACCTCCCACACCTGCCATCCACCTTCTGTGTTAACTCAGCTCCAAGAGTCTAATCTCGGGTCTCTTCTTAGACCCACCACCTAGTTCTCAGATTTCTTCAGCTCTTCTGTCTTAAGGGATCTCCAAAAATTTTACTTAAAAAAAAATTGGTACATCTATATTGATGGCAGGGTTTTTATGACCCTAGCTTGCAGAGACAAAAAGACAAAAGAAGTCCCAAGGGCTATGGCTTTGTTAAGTCCAGGTTGCCAGCTTCCCAGCTCCGCAGATAGAAGCTGAGGATGGACAGCAGTGGGGTCAGACAGGGCTCCTCTTACGTCTATTGCACTGCTTTGGCTCAAGAATCAGAGCACATGTTGTCCGTTAATTGTTTTTTTTTTTTTTTAATTTGGTCCAACTAGTGATTTATTTAGTAAGATGGCCACCAGTTTTTGGTATGTTTCCTCCTAATATCCTCAGTTTCCAATATTGATGCAAACCTTTTCCTATTTATTTTCACGGGCATTTTAATGGGAAATTGAGTGACAATGTTTACTTTTGTGTTCTAGGATTTATTATCATTTTCTAATGATAACTAAGAAAAAAATATACTGCTTTGAATTCATTTTTTTCAAATGTGTTTTTCAAAGCACTCTCAGTAGTTCATAAAAATTATATTAAAAACTATTTGAGGACGCCTGGGTGGCTCAGTGGTTGAGCATCTGCCTTCAGCTCAGGGTGTGATCCCGGGATCCCGGGATCTAGTCCTGCACTGGGCTTCCTGCATGGAGCCTGCTTCTCCCTCTGCCTATGTCTTTGCCTCTCTCTGTGTGTGTCTCTCATGAATAAATAAATAAAATCTTAAAAAATTTTTTTGAAAGCAAGGATTAAATTCTGGGCAGCTGATGTGTGCTGGACAGACTTCTAATAATATTAGGAGATCCCATTTTAATCTTGTTATCAGACTCAGTTTCTTCAGGTGAAGAGCAAAATGAATGGGATAAAGAGACTGAATTTAATCTTTTAAGTGTTTTTATTAGACTGGCTGCCAAAGCAATAAAAAATTATAAAAAATACTTGAGAAAGGTTATGTAATATTGTATTTTTATGAACCCTCAATAAGAAAAGACCCTAATCTAGTCTAGTGGTTCTCAAGTGTTGCAGGAAAATCAGAGATAGTATGGAATAGTATGGACTATCCTCTGTATCCCCTTCAGAGAGCCCACAAAGTAAAAATAATGTTCATAATAACACTAAGATGTTGGTTGTCTTTTTCACTCTCATTTTGTCACAAGTGTACAATGCAGTTTTTCTGCATGATGTATGAGATCACAACTAATTAATACAGAAACAGATAACACGATCCAGCTGCCTTCTTACTAAGCAAGACTCACAAAACTGTGAAACAATACTACTCTTTTTATTATTTTAATGTAATATTTTATGCCAACTATACTTCAATTAAAAGGAAAAAAGAAAAAAGAAACATTTATAGCTTTTAAAATAAAAAGTTAAAAAATTTTAATGTGTAATGGGTTTATTTTATTGATTTTTTTAACAAGTTAATTTTAAGTTCTATTTTAATTTTGAGTACAGAAAATGCCAATAGATATGACCCTCATCAGTATAGGCATTTTGGAGTCCTCAGTAATTCTTAAGTCTATAAGGGGTTTTAAGACCAAAAGTTTCAAAAATCACTCACCAAGGCTCTTAGGCTTAGTATTAACTAAATGATGGACAACAATGCAACTTTTATCGCTGATATTCTAAAAGAACAAAGGTCAGCTGTTGCCCATGTTTTGAAAAATTAATATTCATCAGGCATCGATTCAGACTCTTTATAATAATGAAGACAGGCGATGCTTTCTCTTTCAGTTAGTCCTGAAACTCTCTATATATTTTAAAAATTATTATTGATGGTTGCCAGAGAGGAGGCTAGTGGGAGTGGTGGGCAAAATAGGTTAAGGCAAGTGGGAGATACAGGCTTCCAGGTATGGGATAAGTAAGTCACAGGGTTGAAAGATAAACTATAGGGAATATAATCAATGAATGACTCTGTAATAGGATTGTAGAGGGACAGATGATAGCTGCACTTGCGAGCATAGTGTAGTATATGGAACTGCCAAATCACTATGTCATACACCCGAGTGGCAACTATACCTCAATTAAAAAAAAAAAAAATATATATATATAAATATAACATTTGTTCTTACTGCTACTAATAGTTACTTATTAAGCATTTACTTTATATTAAGCATTTTACATGTATAAACTCATTATAACTTTACAATTACCTTATGAAGGGGCCTTCACATCCCAACTTCCCATGTGATTGGAGCTACAGTGCCTTGACCAAGGTCGCCAGGCTGGTGTATAGTAGGATAAGGATCCTAGCTAAGGTTTGGTCAATCTCAGACCCTGGGTCCATTTCTACTTTGGTGTCTTACCTTCCTTAGAGCCAAAAATTCTTAGTGCCAGCTTATTAGCTATGGTTATTATTTGCCTTTAGACTGATGCCTTGCACAAATATTGATTGAATTGAATGTTTATCTTCAACCATAGAAGAATGGTCCAGCTATGAGCATTGCATCATTTATTCATCCATTTTTTCATTCAGTAAGCATTTATTGAGTATCTACAATTTGTCAGGCACCATTCTGTTTTGTTCAAAAAAAAAAAAAAGCAAACAGTAATCTCTGCTTACTTAGAGCTTACATTCTGATTAAATGAAATAGATAGTAAAATAGATAAATTACAAGATGTTGGAGGCTGTAAATTTTATGGAAATAGCGTAGCAGGCTGCTTAAAAGCAGGAAACTTTTATGTGTGGGGGCAGAGGGGATGAGGTTGCCCTGGCATATTTTAACAACAACAACAAGAAGGTCATAGGGTTGCAGTAGAGTGAGCAAGGTGGAGCATGGGAGGAGATGAAATCAGAGACGTCACAGGGAACCAGAAGTCCTACTGCCTTAAAGCCCACAGTAAGTCCTTTGTGTGAAAGAAGAATAGGGTTCTGAGAAAGAGAATGACATGAATTACATTTTTTAAAGATTACATTTTGTAAGCATCACTCTGGCTGCCACGCTGAAAATAACAGATAGAGGTGGCAGATCGGGAGACAGTTTGGGAAGCTATTGCTGAAATCTGGATGAGGCATGATGGTGGTTTGGATCAGGATTCAAAAGCCAGGGTTTGATTTCAGGGAAATGACTGAATATGAGATAGGTATTACAGATAGGAGCCATAGTGCCAAGTTTCACCAAACTCAAGTATCATAGAGTAATTGTTGGTGACTAAAGTCATTCTTGTATTACATCATTTACTTTAAAATAAAAGTGAAATGTCTTCTTTCTATTTGTGTTGTTTTACTCTTGAAGTGCTTTACTTAGGATCACTTAAAAGTCGCAGGTTTGGAACTGATAAGAACAGGTAAATAGTTGTCAACAAGTAATCACTACAGTATTCATAGATTAAGATGAATATGTGGCTTAGAGGGTGAACGATTCAATGATGACATGCGTGTCATTGCCAAGTGATTTAGGAATCACTTCGATCAGATGAAGTACTTTTCCTAGGACTTTAAATTGAATTGTCAGCAATTCTTACATCTACTCAAATTCAAGTACAATTGTTAGCCCTGTCTAGAGAAAGGTTCATTGCTTAATGTCAAGGCAAGTAAATACCTAATTTGTTTTTGCTCTGAATATATAGTTTTTAAGATTTCATTTATTTATTCATGAGAGACACACACAGAGAGAGGTAGAGACATAAGCAGAGGGAGAAGCAGGCTCCCTGTGGGGAGCCCGATGTGGGACTCGATCCTATCCAAGGACCCCGAGATCACGTCCTGAGCCAAAGGCAGATGCTCAACCACTAAGCCACCCAGGTGCCCCCGCCCTGGATATTTTTAAAGGAGAGCCCTATGTATCTTTGGATTAATTTAATGAGCATTTAGACTCAAAGAGAGGACTTACAGTATTAAATATAGTGCTTAGAATCCCAGGAGTTAAACCACCAGGATTTGAATCCTTACACCATTCTTACTAGTTGTGATCTCCAGAAAAATCACTTAATCTCTGTCTTGATTTCCTTTTCTGAGAAAGGGAGATGCTACTGCTAGTACTAATACTAATTCTGCCTTCACTGACATTAAGTGAATTTATCCCCCCCACCCCGTACCATGTTTGGTATACAGCATGGCACATAGTAAGTGCACAGGAAGTGCTGTTGTTAAAATAAGGCCATACTGAACATTTCAAGAAAAGCATTTTCATGCAGGATGTAACATTAGTGCAGTAATGGGTCAATTACTTCTTTCAAATATTATTAGTGCCATAAGCCACAGACCTATGGCTAGGCAACCCGGTAACATATAAGGCAAGGAAAAAAATATTTTGAGTCTTAAAATTCATCTGTTGATTTCTGAAAAATTTGCCGATCACTGAAAATATTTCATTCATAGTTTGGTGAAGAAGTACTACTCGAGTCATAACTACAGTGAAGGTCAAGGCAAGTATTCCTCCCATGGAAGAAGACAAAAATATGGACCCTAGTTAATTGGAAAAAATACAGGGAAACCTGCAGATGCCACATAATTTCTCATCACTCTTTCCTATCTGGTTCCACATTTGCCTTCTCTGAACCTCCCTTCTTCTTCATATTAGAATTGCAATTTCCTGGTTGCATAAATATTATTCATGCAAGACAACAGAGAAAACTCCTAATGAGACCACATACATGTTTGAAAATTTAAAATTCCCTGGAACTTCCTAATATATTTATGACTGTATAGATGATATATTTATGACTACGTATATGTTTCCACTATACATACCCAGATGTAACATAACATATACATTATGCTGACATGTTTTTATATGTCATTATGTACATTAGCAATATTTTTGAAATTACTTTAGAAAAATAAAGCAAGAAAAATAGTTAAACAAAAACCAAAATGATGATTATGAATGATTAACATGCTTGTACGGGGCCAAAAAAAAAATTGCAGCATAGGGAAATTGTGATCAGGAAAGAAAACATATCCATCTTGAGGAGACCTGCTAATGCAGAACATCACGGGTGGATATCTTCTTTCAATTACTGTTGGTGCCATGAGCCAAAAGATTCCAAGTTTGTTTGAACAAAGCCACAGAGGAACCGCTGTTGGGAATCAATTTCAGGCTCTGGAGAAAGCCCTTCAAAAGCCAAAGAATTCGGTCTCATGCAGGGTATGAGATTCTGAAGGCATATTTTGTAGTGTGGGAATGATTTTATACTGACATGCAGGAAATGGGGAGCAGAGGGAAAGTATTTTTCCTGAGTGCCGGCTAAACTTCAGTAACCCGATGCTTTCACAAATCGATCAGATACAGCGCCCTGATTCTTCACATCACTGTTTCTCTTAGATGATTAGGTCCCCTTGCCAAATGGATTTGAGTTTTAAAATGCGGTAAAATCTAAGTCAACTTGGTTGCCAGCAGCCAGACTTTTGTGTCTGAGCCTCGAAGTCGGCTCTGATTCCTGGTTCATTTTGTCCCTGTCAAGCTCCTCATTGGGAAAGACCAGCAGTCTGATGCAGGGAAGCTCAAACAGTATTTTCTCTTGCTTAGGTGCTCATTTCTTGCAAAAGTAAGTCTCCTTTACAAGGATGACCATTTCCTCTGGATGCAGGAAAGCCTGCAGTTTTGAAGACCCTCTTGGCTTCTTTAAGTTTTGGCAGACATCCTGATTTGCTTTGAGCCCCCGGTACACTTGAGAAACGGGAAAAAAAGAGAGATTACAGTGTTTCTGCTGAGGCCATGGCAAACTAAGACCAATTTTGCTCTAAAATTGGTCCTCCAGCCCTCCAGGGGGTGTGGTGTATGCATTTCAGTGTTATTACTGATTTACAATGAATATAATTTAAAATCCCCTAAATGCATTGCATGCATATAACAGATTTAAAGCTATCTTTACATGGAGTGAAAACTAGCTGAGATATTCAAATAATCATAAATTTTTATACTAGTGACCCTTATTATTTTATCATCTGTAGAAGTTCTTCGATATTGCAAATATCCAGAGGAGAATTTGTGATGTTTTCCTAAAACCACAGAGTGCAATTGTGGAGCATCATGAAGGATTAATGTTCAAGAAACATTCTTTGGAAAACGCTGTCATCAGAACGTATGACCTTAACACAAATAAACACCAATGCAGAAATTTTCCTCTAGGGGCATCAGGTGGCTCAGCCAGTTGAGTATCTGCCTTTGGCTCAGGTTGTGATTCCAGGGTGGAGCCAGGGAGCATGGAGCTTCTTGTTCAGCTGAGAATCTGCTTCTCCCTCTCCCTCTCCCCCCGCCCCACCCCTCTCTGGCAGATAAATAAGATCTTTAAAGAAAAAAAAAATTCCTCTAACTTAGAGAGCTTGCAAGAAATGAGACAAAACCTCCACGTGAAATAGCCAAAGCAAGATGTATAACAAAGCATTAAGTAAAGAATTCACTTAAAAAAATCTCTTGCCCTTGTGATCCTCCAGAATATTTAATCCATATGTCTACTGAGTCTTTGTTAAACCCTTCCTCTACTATCAGAAACTCTTTGTTTCATTTGGTCCTGGGGTAAGATGAAAAGTAGAATATTATCAGCTGACGAAGATTGACCTACTCAATATGTCTCTACCACACTAAATCCAATAATACACTACGTAAAAATATCTGAAGGCACATGTTCAATGATAAAATAAAAGCACATAATAAAAATATGAATAGAAGGAAGTATAATAAAATGTGCAGAGAATGTCAGAGTGGATACATGTCCTACCCCTTATCTTGCATCTTTACAGATATTACTAAAGTGTATTTTCCATAGTCTCTTGGAGTAGAAATTGAAAATCTTTCTTTTTAAATCTTGAAGTATTGAATAATTTTTATTTTTCTTTCCAGTTTTCTTGATTTCAATCTTTTCAGTGAACATGCACCTTGTATAATCATATGTGGATTGTATTTCTAGGCATCAGTACATAAAACGTGTATTATAACAATCTTGTATATCTCCGTTGGGTACCATATAAATTCCAAAAGGTAAACAACAGCTCTCTCTGTGGTGGGAGTATGACTAAATTTTTCAAAGCTGGGTTTTGTTGTTGTTTTTTTTTTTTTTTTTGGGTATTGTTTATATTACTTTTTAAACAGAAAGCAAATTTGAGTGTTTAGGTATATCATAATCATCATGTGGATGGGCTGTGAAGGGTTTGAATTCTGGGTTCCTCACTTCCTCCCTGTGTGATCTCAGGCAGGTTTCTTAACCTTTCAGTATCTTGGTTTGAACACCAGTAAAATGAAGGAAAAGAATAGATCTACTTCCATCATAGGTTGGTGTGTGGGATGGATGATTCAATATGTTGAAAATAACTGGAATATGGTTAGTAGTCTGAAAATGTTAGTTATGACAAAGATTATTATGTTTAAATTGTCAAAGCATTTTTGTGGTGGACTTGGAAGTACACTATTGCCCAAGGAGTTTTCCAAAGAAACACAATTTAATCCTAGAGGGATCTAGAGGGATTCAATCTCTCAGAAATAGAGCCTGGTACTGGGGCTCGGGGTTCTAAATCTGCTTAAAATTGTTCTTTCGTCTTATTTTTGGAGGAGAAGCACTTATTTTTTTTTTTAAGTGCTTTTGTAGTGCAAAATTATTTCTTTAGTTAACTATTCTATATCATGTCACATTACATACTGTCTGGAAATATACATATTCTAAAATCAAAATTTAGAGTTATCACAATCCCGATCTCATGAGAGCCCTTGGAGAATTCCTTCCTTCAGATCTTAACTTAGAAATACTTCCTGCAGAAAACTATCCCTGACTCCCCAAGTTTGGATCTTGTGCCCTCACTGTGGCCCGGAAGCACAGTTCAATTCATGTAACTTTCTACTTAATGACTCAATGCAATGCCTGCTGTCTGGCTGTAAGGTATAGGAGAGCTGGTCGTGATTCTCGGTCCCCACTGGGTTGCACCTAGCCTTAGGTGCATCATAAATGCTTGTTAAACAAATAGATGCCGTTAGTTTCATGTTTAGAGAATCCTAGGTTACTTATTTTTTTGGTGGGGGAATATGAGGCTTTGGTCTCTGCCCTAGTAGTTCTTAAATATTCGTATAGCGCAGCCCCATTCAGTGAACTGGCGAGTCTGGAGAAGTGGTTTTCACAGTGTGGCCCCTACCCGGCAGCATCAGCATCAACCTTGGCTAGAGATGCAGATGCTCGTACTGCACCCCCAAATTGACTGAATCAGAACCTGGGGGCAAGCCTGGTAATCTGCATTTTCACAAACCCTGCAGGTGATTCTGACCCACCTTAGGCTCTAACGATTACAATCCAGCAGGTCTGCTTGGGGCCCTGAACATGCCCAGATGACAGGGGTGGGCCACTGTGCCACCAGAGGGAAGCAAAGGGCAGCAGAGCAGAGGCAGGCTGAGCAGGAAGGGAAACACCCATCGGGCCCCCGCCAAGGATGTCCCAGGCCAAGTGCAGATGCAGCTTAGAGAGGGAAGTGATCCCCAGGGTAGAGCCTGAATTGCTCATGGATGCCGGGTCACAGTGGGGACACAGGGTGTGGGTGGACCAGTGGAAGCAGAGATGTGAGTGAAGACTGAGGAGTTAAAGGCAACCGAATCTGGTGTAGATGTCAACTAATCAAGCAAAACACAGCAATGACTGAGAGAGGCATTGGACCCAAGTCAGACCTGCTGGAGTTTCTCCCTCAGGGGTCACTTTATAAGGCTCATAAGCCCAGCTGCAGAATGTGTATTTCTAATTCTGAAATTTGCAGATAATACCAGAGCAGGATTTTGTCATAATGTTCTGTCTCCTATTTTCTGTCACTTAGTCCTTTAGTCGCCCCTAATTTTTTTTAGCACTAAGAACGGTAAAGGTTGTAGAGAATAAAGAGTACTGATATCCTGTGAACTTTTGCATTTTCTCCTTTAATAAGTCACTTCTCTAAGTTAAGCTAATGCTGCCTTTGTTTCTGGTGTGCTTATTAAACGATACAATGGACATAAAATTTCTTGTAAATTATGCATACTCTTCAGATGTAGTCTATTTTCACTGGGGCTTCAGTGACTAAACTTTGTGTATCTTTGACCTCACGACTGGACCACCAGCTCTTTTGAAAGGTTCACTTATTTCGTGAAATAAATGGGTGGTTTTTACATTGGGCCTGGCCTTTGGAATATAATAGGTTGGTTCAACCCCAGGCCGGTTAATTACTATCTACGTGACTCTG